>NW_007255712.1:636669-769447 GCF_000164805.1 Carlito syrichta
GTAGACTAATAGTTATGGCTGTGCATTTCCTCCAGCTTGATTTTGATTTAGGCCTTTGATCTGGTTCTGCTTCCTCGAGTCACACCCCTTGGGTTTTGGCTAGAGTTCAAAAAGAACAATAAATTAGAGTTAGAGATGACTGTGAGAACATAAACACCTAGAAAGTCACAGACTTTCTGGAAGATAGGGGGTCATGTCAGTTGTCTGTGTATCTCTAAGAATAAAGTGCTCTCAGCTACGAGAAACATGTGCATTTGTGGTATGTGAGCACATGTGACTGGAAGGTGGAGAGGCATAACTGACCATGTTGTTTTCTTGTGTAGTGTGGTCAGCAACAAGACTGTACCTGAAATATTTCATGGGTGTAGAGAGTAATAAGGAACACAGTAGAGACGAAGAATAGACTATTTGGGGCAGAGGTGACATACTTGAACTTTTGTAGATTGAGGAACATCGTAGATATCTTTTGCGAGTACCCTCTTTAATGGCTTGTTTCATTTCAGTTTGCTAGAATCATAATGAGTTCATATTTTCATATATTAGACATTTTTTAAAATTTATTGTAACAGTGTGTGTAAGAGTCTAATAAATCTTTGAAATTTTTAGCATGACTTTTTTCCTCTTTTAATTTTTATTTTAAAATTGTGGGGTACAATTCAGGGTTAGGTATACAAATATTCATTGTGCAGTTACCCTTATTGATAAGGTGTTCCCCCCCCCTTCCCCAGGCAGATATCGACTACGGTTATTTCTAAACATATAGCAGCTCAGAGAGCAGGAGACAACAGTAAGTATATCTAACCAATGCTTGGAGGAGGAGTGTAACTTGTCAGTGATGAGACTGGTGTGGACTCTCCAGAGTCATTTGGGAACATTGGGTGTCCTGAGGCTTTTAAAGGTCCACACCCCTCAGAGAAGGGGCAGATAAGAAAACCAAATTTGTCAGATCACTGCTTGTGACCAAATGGGGACTTACTGAATGCTGCCAGGACTCAGGAGAGTGATCCAACAGCTGCTTCTATATGCCAACACACACTTCATGAAAGACAGATCCAGTGTTGCAAAGTGGGCCAATTCCCAGAATGCCTGAGAAACTCAGATAAGCTTAGCATTTTTTTCTTTCCTCATATAATCTAAGAACACAAAGTGGAGTAGACACAAGTTTGCTTTATTTCTTAACTTGTGTTTTGTTTTTTTGGAAAAAGTATGTGGATTCAAGGAAACCACTGACTAAACCAAATAATGACTTGGAGACGTAAAATTTCAAAATAAGTTATATACCAGACTTAATTATTTTGTTAAAATATTGCTTCAAGAAAAAATTATGCTATAATGTTTTACTATTGCACCTGCTTCATAGTAATATATTTTACTTCTTAGCTAGTTGTCTTTCCTATAGGTTATATCTTTCATTTTCCATCTAAATTTTTTTTCCCACGTGAACCTGATGCTATCTCATGCTGGAAATTGTATGCATCAAAAATACCAAATGAAGAGATAGCAATGATTTAAAAAATATGAGAGCCAGGTGCAGTCTTTTAATTTCCAGCTGATATATTTACTCAAATACTGCATTTTGAACATTGTATGATATTAGTCATCAGATTGTTAAAGCTGAACTCCCAGTACATCCCCCCAAACATGCACACAGACACTCACGACTATCTCCTCTCAGAATACCCTCTTAGTTACCTAAACTGAGAATACCACCTTCACTGACAAGATCGTAAAAATGAGTGCCTTCCCTGAGTAAGGAAGATATATACCTCAGAAAATCTGCACTTTGCCCATACATGTATGCTCATACTACCCTGTATATGATACTTTCCCACATGTTTTTAAAAAATGCATATCTTTAAAGACATTTATTTATATAAATTACTAAGAGAAGAAAAAATCCCAGAATGTTTTATATGTGTATTTATAAAAACTCACAAGAGAGAAAAAGAGATCTAAGAGCCAAAACTTACCCATATTTCCAGAAGATTTTGTGGACATCAATAAAAATCAGCTACTATTTATTGAGTAACTGCCCATAGAGTTAGTAAAGCAGACATTGTCTCTTTCACTAGAGCTTAGAGTTTTGCTTACAAAAAAAAAAAAAAAAAAAAAAAACTGCTTAGTCAAATACTTAGCAGTACATGAGTTACTGGAGTTCTGGAACTGTCTGTGCTGTGTTCTCTATGTACAACAACTGAGAGCAGAGACTGGCATACATCAAGCACTCAATAACTACTTTGAATGACTCTTAACTTCACTCTTTCTATGAAGCACTTCAGTTCAATACAGTCAAGTCTGTGTTGTTAGGAAAAACTTTGCTGCCAAAATGACATTAAAATTTCGATTTAGAAGTTATGAAGAAGTTAAGTGAAGAAAGTTGAGAGACCATCCAAGCAGAAAAATATCATGGGAAATTTCCTAAGATGTTAGAAGGATGCTATGTTCAGATAAAAGGAAGAACTCTAATAGAGAGGGCAAATAGGACAATGGTGTGAGAAGAAAGTGGAAAATACATAAGGCAAATGGTCTTTTAAAGCACCATAGAGATTGAGTATTTTGTTCTAAAAAACATTGAAAAGTCATTGGTGCATTTTAAACAGGGAAGTGTGCTCTGTTCATTCATTTATTTATTTTTGTTTCTTGTGATTGTTTGACTGTGTCCCCAAAAGTTCATATGCTGAAAACTTAATCTCCAACGCAACAGTGTTTGTAGGTGTGACTGAATAAGAGACTAAGTCATGAGGGCAAAGCTCTCATGGATTAATGTTGCTATAGGAGACTGAGTTAGTAATTGCAAGAGTGGCTTTGTTATAAAAGCAAGTTTGGCTTCCTCTTACTCACTTTCTATTGAGTGCTCTCTTGACATGTGATGCCTTCTGCCATGCAAGAATCTGCAAGAAGATCCTTGCCAGGTGCAGGCCCCTCAACCT
This sequence comes from Carlito syrichta, assembly GCF_000164805.1. NCBI lineage: Eukaryota > Metazoa > Chordata > Mammalia > Primates > Tarsiidae > Carlito > Carlito syrichta. The sequence continues at coordinate 639,600 of NW_007255712.1, forward strand.
TGGATTTTCCAACCTGCAGAACTATAAGAAATACATTTCTTTTTAAAATAAATTACCTCGTCTATGATATTCTGTGACAGCAAAACAAAACAATATATTTCTCAAAACAGTTTTAACACTAGAAGAAATTATATTGACACACAGATTCAATACACTATACCTGAATCTTGGATGACTCACTTAACTTTTTATTGTTTCAGTTATATCACTGATGATATAATTTTTTTTAAAAGTTTAAATACATGGTCACCAATCTTATCTAAAAGACTATACGTCAGTAACAGCTGTAAGTGCTTTCTTATAGAATCTTATTTTAAGCTTTAGCTATCATAAGATACTGTCTTTTGGTGAGAAGGATAATCAGAAAAAATGAAAAAAAAAATGCCTACTTACATTGGGTCTATTAGGATAGACTGTTCTTTTGGTTTTAGTTTACTCAAAAGCAGAGCCTGAATCACAGAAGGAAGGGGTAGGCAGAGAGTTTATTGCTGGGAAAATTTAAGAAAGTAGAGGAAGGGAATGGGATGAACAGAAAGGAAGAGTCAAGAGGACCATTACTGAACTTGTTCCTGCATCAAGCAACTGGGACTCAATTTTACTTAGAACCTTCTGAAGATGTGTATAGAATGTAACTTAGAGTTGCCCCTATAGGAATATGGATCAAATATCAAATATCTACTCATTTTTGCTCTCATTAGTTGCAGACTTGTTCTGAGGACTAAGTTCCCATATTTCTAGGCTGCACAAAAGCCGAAACAAACAATAAACCATAATAATGCTTCACTTGTGCCTGAAGATTGTCATTGTGAGGAATTAGAAGAATCAGTAAACTTGTAGAAGGATCCTAGGGAACTAGGACATCATTCTCTTGGAATGATGATTCGTTTCCAAGGGGTCTATGGTGATGCATGATTGTCATATCTGTATTTCAGAATGGATACACTGGCCACATTGTGAAAGTGGGGGACACTAGTGACTGCTACTACTCAAGCACATCTCCACTTCCTCGTTCATATAGCAAACCTTGTTCTGTATATATTGGTCAATTAGGGAGGGAAAACAACTTTAAATGTGTTCCAAATGACAAATTGATATGATGATAGAATGAGTGAAATAGTAAGGTTCAAATTGTAAAACATTTTGGAAATCAAAAATTTTTTTTTTTTTTTTGAGTTGGAGTCTCACTCTGTCGCCCAGACTGGAGTGCAGTGGCCACTTACGGCCACCGCAACCTCGACCTGCTGGGCTCCAGCGATCCTTCCTCCCCAGTCTTCCAAGTAGCCGGAATTACAGGCATGTGCTACCACGCCCGGCTGATTTTTTGATTTATTGTAGAGATGAGGTCTCGCTGCCCAGGCGGGTCTCGAACCCGCGGGCTCAGGCAATCCACTCACCTCAGCCTCCCAAAGGCGCGGGATTACAGGCTGAGCCACCGAGCCCGGCTTCAAATTATTTTTATTTGAAGACTGAGCACAGTGGGAAAGAGAGAATTATGTAAAATGAGTGCCTGGGTATACGTTAGTAACATTAATTAATATTAGAGATACAGGGATACAGAAAAAAAATTGTCATTTTTGTTATAGTAATAATCATGGGGATATCAATTTTGGACATGTTGAGTCTGAAATACATATTAATGTGAATTGTTTATAGTATTATGAGTCTAAGTTTCAAGCTTAGATAAGAAATACAGATTTTGAAGTCATTCAAATACCATAATACCACTCAAAGCAACTAATGCTTGTTAAAAAAAATTTTAGATTTTGGGCAACCACTTCAAGTCCCCTCCCACTGTGGGAGCTTTTCTGTCCTCTCAGTAAATTCTGCTTTTTAAAAAAAATCACATTTTATCCTGGTCATGTCAAAAGGACTCAGAAACCAATTAGAAGAGATACCAAAAGCCAAAAATGGAACATTCTTTAGCATCAGTAAAAAAAAAGCATTAAACATATCAAACATGTTTTCATTCCTGAGAGCATAATGGGAGAAAAAATCCAATTTGTCATAACTGAAGACTGCAAGGGAACAAGTCAACTGTTTTTCAATACTAGTAATTAATAAAAAAGAATAAGATACTTAGTCTTGTGTTTTCTATACAAATTATGCCATTGAGTAAAATATAGTAGTTTTAAAAAATTATTATAGAAATATCCAAGTGAACAAATGAAAAATGTATGACAAAATTAAAGGTGATCCTTTTAAAACTCCAATAAACTAATGGAGCAAGGCAAATTTGGAATTGAGATTTTGGCTCATCAGTATTATAAATACAAGTGCCTTGGTCATAGACATTAAAATGAAAACCAATATATACTTTTACTAATAATTATCTGTACAACTACTACCTTTGTTGAAGCTCAGAAGGAAAAGTCTTTCAGCAGGAGACTGTAAAACCATCTTGCTTATTTTTAAAGTGTTAATTCCTATAAAAAACATAATTCAAAAAGAAAAAAGCAAAAAAAAGAAAAAACCAACTGAGCTAAGTAAAAATTGGCTAGTAGTAGCATATGGATAGATATGAAAAATTCAACAGCCGGTGTCGCATTCAAACAAGTCTAAAATCAAATCCATCTTCATCCTGTGAACTGGCTTCAAGTTCATCTTTATCCTATAACTGTCAAATAAAACTCTTTATAGTAGGATCATGCTTCCTAAATACTGAAGTTTCTGGAAATAATATAAACCTCTAGCTATATTTTCACTGTTAATCTGAGAATGATAGTTGTTTCAGTAAAACTTAAGATTAACTATTTATATGTGCTAGCCAACTGTTTTATAGTGAATTGTCAACACAACTGCTTCAAAGAATGGCATATTTATAATAGCAGAGCATCCATGGATCACTTATGGACTGGAACAGGTTAGTACAGAAATGGTCTTTCATATGGTTAGTCAATAGCCACTATATACCCATAACGCAAAAGTGATATGTAGTATACAGCAAAAATTATGATATCTAGCTGCTTGACATTTTAAGGGTATAATCAGATTATTAATGTGACATTTCCCAAACAGAAATGGTTATAATAAAAAGTAAATTATTAGATGAGAAGACAGGGAACTTAAAGAATGTTGATACCTGCTAGAATATAGAGAATGGCTATATATGCTACATTAATTTGCTTCAAATGACATGCGTATGATAAATAGCAGTGTGTCTTCTATAGCAAATAAAAAAAAAATGATCTGCCACTTGGTAGCCCTATTTCAGACACAATTATTTTCCTTCTTAATTCTAGAGACAAACTTTAATTTCAATTACTGCTGTATAACTATGAAAGAGTAAATGGAAGGATATTATATATTTGAATGGAAGTAATCACCCAGTAAGATTATTGGGTCATATTCATTCCCTTGTTAGTCTGACCTTTGTTTGCCAACAATAGTTTGGAAATAACAATTAGGTCAGATTGCTCATCAACTGTGTATTACACAGATTAGAGTAACTGAAACTTTCCATAATACCTGATAGAAATCATGGATTTTCAATTTATTCTGCCAAAGTAGAATTATAGATGCTCATCTTCAGCTGGATGATATCCACAAGAGAACTATAAACTCTCAATTTAAAAGGATATATTTCTCTCTCCCTTGTATTTATAGGTGTTATGACATCATAATGCTGGGAACCATCATATTTATATGTTTTCTGTAAAGAGATCACTTACAGTAAGACTATTATACTGACTGAAATATAGTCACTAAAATCGAGACAATCAGGAGAACTCCTCTTATATGACTAATTTTTTATATGGTGGGGACATTTCTTTGGGATATTAAACATTAATGTGAATTAATTAATATATGCACTAAGAGAAATGGGTCCATGCAATAACCCAATAGTTGCAATGAAGAAGGAAATTAGGAATATTTTTCTAATGATGTGCTTGTGTACGCTTACCTGAGAAATTATCTGCCCTTCCTTCTGTTCTAACACTTTTACTCTTTTACTCATATCAGTATCTTACAGAGTTTCATGAAAGTATTGATACTTATAATATCAAATGTGGATCTTCTCTATTCTCATGTCTCACTGTGCTTATAAATATCTGTAATTTGAAAAATGTTTGTTTTCTCATGCATGTAATAAACTATATGCCACACACCACAATTTTGAATGACACTGTGCATATTCAACAGGAAACAGTAGGTTTGCATTGCAGAAATAAATAAAAGAATAACTCACTTGTGTAGGAAATCAGAATTTAATGCAGTTGTCATTAATATTTATGTTAAATGTCATCTAAATCTAGAAAGACATGTTAACCTCAGTGTCTGAATACCCTAGAATTGCTTAAACTACATTTTCAAGGAAATATTTTGTTTTCACTCAAAAGTTCTCTGATTTCTGTTCAAATGTTTATTATTTTATTTGAAAATTCTTTCACATTTTTGTTCCAGATGTTCACAGCACAAACACAGAACATGGTGGATAAATTAGAATATACAGCTGTAAGCATAAAATGACTGCTACATTCACGAACAAGTTGTTCTGACAAGATCTTCTGATGACTGAAAAGCAAAATATTCTTTGCACGACTCTGACAGTTCCCATTTCACATACTTGCTATGGAGTACTTGATGTAAAATTTCCTCTTCTTATTCAGTAAATACAGGCTTTATCGTTTTACTCTTAAGAGGTGATTTTACTATTCACTATTTACTATTTTAAAAAATTATGTTTCAGGAAAATATTATTCAAGTTTAAAATAGCAATGTTTAGAGAGTTGGAACAAAATTATTAAAACATGTAATCTTTTAAAAATGAGAAAATATGCATATGACAAAATGCTTATGATGAATTGTAACCCACATATACTATAAGCGTGTACTTTGAATACAATTATATGTATACACATATACATATATATATTTCCATCACATATGTCACATGGTTGAATTGACTACATATTTGTATATTAATAATCTTTTTTTCTATGATGATAATTAATTTGCCTATTTTACAAAGTAGTCAAACAACTGCTAAATTTTGGGTTGTTTTTCTTTCTTAATTTCCTTATCTTTTAATGTTCTTTTTATCAGAGGCGTTAGCAATCTTTGCGTTCTTAGAGTACCATTATGGAAACTTACCCATAATTCTGAGGAGTAGTTGCTTTGTCCAATATGAAACAAATAGAAACTAATGTTTCCTACTTGCAAATTAACAGAAAAGAAGCAAGCAAATTTTTTTCAAACTATTCATGTTCAAAATTCATACATTTACTCACTAGTAATGCCACTGCTGAAAATAATTTCAGAACTTCTTTTGGTATATGTCTTCAAAACAAGGCTCCTAGATTCATAGGATACAAGTTATTACTTCTTCATTTATTATTCTCCACTCAGTCACTTTTAATAGATTATTATGATTTTTCAGAAACTAAACTTTGTACTGATTTGTACAAAATCTATCATATACAATTATTCTTTCAATGATCACATTATTGTGGGGAAGCTCATGAACAAGGACAGGTGCATGGAATCAACTTTCAATAATTCCTCAGGCCGGGCTCAGTGCCTCAGCCTGTAATCCCGCGGCTTTGGGAGGCTGAGGTGAGTGGATTGCCTGAGCCCGTGGGTTCGAGACCCACCTGGGCAGCGAGACCTCATCTCTACAATAAATCAAAAAATCAGCCGGGCGTGGAAGCGCATGCCTGTAATTCCGGCTACTCAGAAGGCTGAGGCGGAAGGATCGCTGCAGCCCAGCAGGTCGAGGCTGCGGTGGCCGGGAGCGGCCACTGCACTCCAGTCTGGGCGATAGAGTGAGACTCCAACTCAAAAAAAAAAAAAAGAAAGAAAAAGAAAAAATTCCTCAGGCAGCTGAAGTCCTATAAGAGACCTCAGTACCACAAAGTACAAAGAGCTATCAGTATGATGCTAAGTATAGTTTACATGTCTCACAGACATCTCACAAAAGATATTGAACTGTCAGTAAGTAGATATATGTTCCAATTTTCATTCTAATTTAAAAATATAAGAAATATACTTGTTCATTCTATTACACAGGGATAATAATAAATATATAATAAAAATATTTGTTGAAATAAATATGTAAACTCACATTCCTGCCAGCCCTTAGTCACTATCATAGAATAGACAGGTAACAGGTTACCTTTCCTTTGGCAGTACTCCCCACAAAATTGTGGGTAACACAGTTTTTAATTTTAGGTTTTTTTTTTTTTTGTCTACCATAAAATAACAGTGTTGTCATATTGCACAGGTTTTTATCTCGAAATGAATAAAGCATAGTATGCCACTAAAGTTTTTGTCCGATTTTTAAGTTACCTTCAATTGTTGAACACTTAAAGATGAGATTTCTGCTATATTGATAACTACATGAGAGAAATATTTTAGAATAGATTGACTTCCATTTAGGATGTCTTCAAAGTGACAGTGACAACTATTACATTTCTTCAGTGATCTGCCCTTCAGAAAGAGAGTCATTTACATTTTAGGTTGATAGGAGCTGAAGTTGTGGGAAGAATAAAAATAATGATTTGTCATAGGGCAGAGATAGCAAGTTATTATGCAACTTTTTCTTTCTTTCTTCCTCTTTCTTCCTTCTTTTCTCTTTCTCCTTTTCATTCTACTCCTTTTCTTTCTATCCTTTTGAAGTTTCCAGATGAAGCAGGCTTGCAATTTTAATATCCACTCAAAATACTTAAGAATAACCTTAAACAATAAATATTTCTCTAAGCTCAAAGTACATGTGGCTTTAGAAGAAAATCTACCATAACTTGGGAAAATACAAATTATAACTTATCTACACTAAACATGAATTCATGGATAAAAAAGAAATTTATCTTTCTTATTTCAAAAAACAATACTATTTTTTAGTACCCTAAAGACAAAGGCATTATCTTAATGTATACATCTAGCTTTTATGTATATGAGTTATATGTATATATTAATATATATACATGTCTTATAGAGAGAAATAGATATAAATAGATATATAGATATAGACATAAATGGAATATAAATCTATATATCATTATATATTCATATCGCTATATTTATAGATTTTAAAAAGCTCTATTTGATTTTAAACAGCATGTAAAGAGGTACTTTTGAGTAGCATGAGACTTCAAATGGCTTATGTAAAGTAAATTGTAGATAATAAGAGGATGAACCCCAGTTTTATATCTTAAGTATCTAAGTGTGCTATTTAATTTTCTCTTTACTAGATTTGGTCCCTAATAGGATTATTATGCACTAAGTAAACCTTTGAGACATTATTTTGTTTCTCTAAAGTTTCATCTCTTATCTGAGAATCTCTTTCCTGGTTAAGAGATGTGAACTGATTCATCATTCATCTTTTTACGGAAGAAAATTAGCAGAAAATTTTATTCTACAAGTCTTAAAAATACAGTAAATAGAATTGAGTATCTTAAGCATAGCTTTCAGTAATGGTTACAGCATGCTTCTTATAAGACTTGTAGTTAACAATCACGGATGTTAAATGAGCTAGTCATTTGTATAACTATGAAGACCTGAAATGATTTTATCTCAATGTAATGATATTGCTCTCCAATCTGCATATTATTAAAGAGATTGCAATTACATATTTACGGAATGTAATGCTAAGTATATACTAATCTAATGCTTCAATTTGTTCTCATAAAGGTTTTCTTTTACCCAGATGCACATACAAATATTTATTTCCAACTGTCACAATTTAAATGAACAGTATTGTGTGTACTTATAACTTTAATGCAACAACAATTCTCAAGAAAGTTCATATATGAATCGTTCTTGTTGCTATATTTGTGTTTCACCTAGTGGATTTTCTTTAAAAAAATTAAAGTAATTTTAAAATTTAGAATTTATTTTTCTTTTTAACGTACAGCTCTCTCTTTGTCAATTTGTTCTCATGTGACTTATGACCATAATTGCAGGGTTTATACCTAGGGACTACCAACTGCTTGGATAAGTCTTTAGTGGTAAAGATGTTGGTAATATAGAGAATAAATATAAACCATAAATAAAGACGGAGAGGAAGAGGACGATGAGAAAGAGGAGAAGAAAGAGGAGGAGGAATAGAAAGGAGGAACAAAGAAAGGAAAAGGAGCAATAGTATGAGGAGGGGAAAAGCAGAAGGAAGGAAGGAAGGAAGGAAGGAGAGAAGGAAGGAGAGAGGAAGGGAGAGAAAGAGGTAGGGAGGAGAGAAGACAGGCCTGCCAGTATCTTCCCATAGAGAAAAAGATCAGATACAGAAACAAAAAGATCTGACACAGTAACTACCAATGTTGTGAAAAAACAAAATTGAACAATGGCAGCATTCCCTCTTTTAAAAAGTATTATTTTCATTTTAAAATATTTTACTATATTTAAACTATATTAAATTTATCATCCTTTATTTTCATTATCTGTCAACATCCCAATTTAATGTTTCTGAATGACATAGATAGTAGCCACCATGATGCAGTTCATAATTTATAAAAAGGAACATAAAGAAGAGGCACGATTTACATTTTTTTCATAGTGTGAAATGTTCCCTTCATAGAGAGTCAATTCAATTGAAGATGAAAAATGCCTTCACAAAGTAAATGCTAAATGCATAGCAAGCCAAGTGTGGTTACTGTAAGCACTGCTGTAGTCTATTCCAGAGAGCATCTTACCTCCCAGCAAATGAAATGTTCTTTCTTTGTGCATTCTGTGTGTGCATTTAGAAGTATCCTAGAATGTGTGCTCTTTTAACTCATGGTGAGTCTATTTCCTTATACTGTTTCTTCAGTCATTTTGACAAACTAGTGCTTTTTATATGTGTGCAGGTTGTGGAGTCAACAGTTAAAAATATTTATTTATTTATTTATTATCTATCTATCTATTTGTTTATACAATGTCTGAAACACATTAGAGAGCAACAGCTAGTGTCTAGGACTAACTGTGTATACTTTTAATTCTCAATTTTCTTGAAAAAATGCAAAATGATAAACCTGGAAGCATCAGAGACTATTCTCAGAAAATAAGATAGATTTCAATTCTGTGGCCCAAGGATGACTCTCATTGCTTTAATTAGAGATCTCTAAGTTTATCTGGTTGTTCGAGGGCAGGGCTAGAGCCTTAGTAAAAAATATCTCACAGCTAGTTTCATTACTATCTTGTAAGCAATAAGTGGGAAAGAAAAATCAAGCCAAAAAGAATAATTTTGATATAAATCATTTTAGATTTCTTATTTACACTTGGATATTTTTCTGTTGATAAACCCATTCTTTCATGCACAATTGCAAACTGCTTTAGCTCAAGACATTAAAATAGGACCAAATCCCTAGTCATCATTAGTTCTTAATAAAAATATTCAGTACCCAGCTACCAAAATCCCACCCCTCCCCTTTTTGATATGTAGTCAATACCCAGTTTCCTTAGGGAAATGCTCTTTTCTCAAATAGAATTACAGATAGAAGCTTATAACACTATAAGATCTGCTAACCAAATACCACGCAATATTTTAGTAGAAGAGAAAAGAGACAGAATGAGATGGAAAATGGCTTGCAATACCAAAGTCTTACAAACACATACACTTCACACACATAACTGGCTTCCAGTTATGCAAACTATCTTGTATACCACTACAGTTAGCACACCAGAGACTTACTTTTGTTTGTTGATTCATATTATAAATTATAAATGAAATGAAAGAGCCAGACCCATATCCCATAAATCATGAATTTTTAAACATATGACCAGAGGAAAGTTAACAATCATAACTGGGTATTTTTTTGTTGTTGTTGTTGTTGTTTTTTTAGCAGTTTGATGCATGAGAATACTGTGGAACAATTTATCATTAAGAAGATCCAGGATTTCTTTTGACGGTGGTGGGGGAAGGTGAAATTCAGTAATTACCATTAAATTATGAATCATTTATAAAAGTTTTAATTTTAATGATTGCAGAACCCACATTCATCATTCAGGTTGAAAATATTTTATTATTCAATTATTAAACATGTTATGCAGTATTGCATTCAAATTGGGAAATTATCCTGTGTGAACTGTTTTGCAAGGATATTAGTATAGTATGTATATGAGTATTTATGCTAGATTATATGGTTTGAGACTTTATTTCCTCAAAAGATAAAAATGAATTGAAAATAATTCACGTGATAAAAATTTCTGCTGATTAGCCAACTTATGCAAAATCATTGTCAATATATCCACTTAGTAAGGATACAATTTAATTACAACCTTCACTTTTTAGTTTGTAACTAAAGAAAGAGTTGCTTGTCATTTCAAGCTCATATGCTCTATAAGAAGACCCCTACATAGAGTGAAACTTATTACCACATTCTGGCAAAATAATGGAGATGTGTTTTTAAGTCATAAAATATTTTATGGCATTGACTCAGTGATAACCTGGTCTTGAGTTTGTATATTAAAATGTGAGATATATTGATTATCAATTAACCCATGTGGTAGACAGAATGATGATCCCTCAAAGATGTCTGAAACCTGTGACTGTGTTACCTTAGGTGGGAAAAGGTACTTTACAGATGTGATTAAGTTAAGGCTTTGAGATAGAAAGGCTAGTCCGACGGGCCGAAAATAATCACAAGTGTCCTTATAAAAAGAGGCAGCAGGGTAGAAGTCAAAGAAGATGGGAGACCGGAAACAGAAATTGGAAAGATGTCATAGGTGGAAGGGAGCTATAAGCCCAGGAGTACAGATAACCTCTGGAAGCTTCTAGAAAAAACAAATAATTTATCTTTCCCAATTCCCTAGAAGGAGCTCAGCCCTACTGACATCTTGAATTTAGTCCATGAGACTCATTTCTGATCACTAGAAGTGAAATATCATACATTTGTGTTCTTGAAGCCACTAAGTTTGTGATTATTTGTTACAGTAGCGATAAGAAATGAATACACCCAGATTACATAATAGATAATATACTTTTCTCTTTTCTCATTTTCAAGTTGAAGATATTATTAATAGTTAAAAGCACTTGTAATTTTATATTCTTCAGAAAAATAGAAAAAGCAAAACTAGAAAAAGCAAGTGAGTCAGAAGTACAGTAATGCACATGATGTTCGGTGTTACATTTCTACATTTTAAGATCATTATGCATGAAAAAGAATACTTGCTGGCCCAATTTTCTTCTGTAGTTCCATTATGCCTTCGTTGTCTTAACTATTACACTTTTATAATTTTATCTATCTTTCATTAAATTATAGTATTTAAAAAAATAACTTCAACTCATGTAAATAACCAGTAATCATAGTAACTGTATTTTTTCAATTTATGTACTTGACCTTGAGCCCTTGCCATTGGGAAGAGGAAAGAGACTCACATTAAGAGTGACAAAACATGGGTACCATGTCTTCCTCCAGTCCTCAGAAGTTCTGTAAAAATTGATGAAGTAATGTCTTTTATTTTTTTAAACTTTGTATTTGATGTTACTTCGAATTCACATGCAAGTGCAAAAAATAATTTAGAGTAATGTCATTCTAATTAGCCAATGATAATATCTCACCAGGTAATTGACATTAGTACTGTCCATCAACCTTACTAAGATTTCACCAGTTTTACATGCACTAATTTGTGTGTGTGTGTGTGTGTGTGTGTGTGTTTAGTTCTATGCAATTGTATCATATTTATAGATTTGTGTGACTACCACCTACCACTACAGTCAAGATACTGAAAATTGTTGCCTTAAGGATTCTTCTTACTATCCTCTAATAGCCGTTGCCACCTCCTCTACCTTATCCTCCACCTCCATAAACCCTGGCAATCACTGTATCTTCTCAACATAACATTGAACATAACATAACATAACAGTACCTCTTAGTTTGCTGAATTCACTTGTTATTTCTAGAGATTATTTTGTATATACCTTGGTATTTTCTACATAGACAATCATGTCATCTGCTCACAAAATTGCGTTATTTCTCCTGTTACAATTTGTATGTGTCATTTCTTTTTGTTGCCTTGGTTGGAACTTCCAGTACTATATGGACTAAGTGGAATAAAAGTAAACTTTCAGTCTTTTACTATTGAGTATGATGTTAGTTTTAGGTTTTTGTAGATGTTGTTTATTATCCTAAGAATGTTCTCATCTATTTCTAATTTGTTGCTATTTTCTATGTTGAATGTATTTTGAATTTTGTCAAATGTTTTTTCTGCATCAATTCATAAGAATATAATATTTTTCCTCTTTAGCTTACTGATGTATTATATTATATTGCTTGATTTTCAAATGTTGAGCCATCCTAGAATAAATCTCATTTAGTCATATTGTATAGTTATTTATATTATTTGCTGAACTCAAGTGACCATTCATTATTGATGATTTTTGTATCAGCATTCATGAAATATATTAGTTTTGAAAAACTGTTTTTGTCTTATTTTAGTATCAGGATAATACTAGTCTCATATAATACATAGAAAAGTATTTCATTCTCTTCTATTTTTTGGAAAAGATTTATAAATTTTGTTTAAATTATTTTTTAAAATTTAGTAGAATTGCTTTTGAAGCCTTTTGAGCTTGGATAATTATTTTCTCAGGAATCTTAAATTACAAAGTAAAAGTCTTTAAGGGTGTGGAACAAGTCTGGTGGTCTATTTCATCTTGACTGAGTTCTAAGAGTGTGGGTTTTGAGGAAGTCATTTAAGTTGTTATGTTTATTAGCATAAAATAGTTTTTATTATTAGTTATTACTTATTAACTTTAAAATCTAGTGTGACATTTTCTATTTTATTCCTGATATTATCTGTGTATTTTCTCTTAATAATTTTGTCAATTTTATTTTATCAGTTTTATCAGTTATTGCTTTTTTGAAGGTCAAATATTAAATATATTTTTTCTATTTTTTAGTCATATCAATGATGCTATATAAGTAGATGATATTTAATGGTATTGATTTCTGTTCTCTTTATTATCTTCTTCTGATTGCTTTAGGTTTATTTTATCTTCTAGTATTTTGAGGTGGGAACTTAGGTTGTTGAATTGCCTGGTACTTTTTTGTTTTCATGGCAAATGTTTAGTGCTGTATATTTTCCTCTCTGCATATCTTGACTTTCATTCTCTCCAAATCTATATATTTATTATTTATTTTGAGACTTTCTTTTTGACTTATTTAGAAATGCATTGTTTAATTGTCAAATGTTTAAATATTTTTTAATGGTCTTCCTCTTATTGACTTTACTTTCATTCAGTTATAATCAGATAAATAACCTATATGATTAAAAATATTTTACATTTTTTGAGATTTATTACTCAAGATATTCTCAGCCTTGGTGACTTTTTCACAAGAGGTTGAAAAACATCAACTTCACTGTTCTTCGATGGAGTATTCTGTAACTCTCAATTTGTTGTCTGATTATTTTGTTCAACCATTCCTTTGAGCCTGTCTCACGATGCACTTTGTGCTAATCTCTTCCTTTCTAAAATGAAAAAAAATGCTTTCTCGTTTTGAAGGATTTTTGTGAGGTTCACATGAAATAACATATGTAAAAAGTTCTTTGTTATTATTAAAGTGCCAAACACAGAGATGCCCATTATTATCTCTCTGCAATGAATGTTCTGGAATCAAGACCTTTATGCTTGTATCCTTGAATATGAGTGTTTTTAAAGATTTTAACACAGTTGTCATTTGAGATAAGATTGCAAAAAAATAAATGACATGCTCAGCCTCAGATGATTCATAATATAAAAACATGGTATCTGTGGCCCATCTACTTCTCATGTTTCATGAGTTGCACATGGAAGCAAGACAGAACAGGTAAGACGGAATTCTATTTTGAATGTGCTATAAAGACAACAATTCAACAGGTACTTTACCATTCCATTTTATAAAATATTAAAATTTTAACAATTCTTTAAAAAATGCCTATTATGGCCATTTCTACCTGTATTTGATACATCATATTTGGATCTGGCTTAATTTTCCCCCTAACTTTTTCACATCCACATTTTTTAAAATCTTTATATTAATTCATTATTTACAAGTAGAATTAAAGTAGCTAGACACAAAATAGAGTGTGATATTCTCAAAGCAAGCCACTATAAATCAAGCTTCTCAAACTATCTGTGAACAAAGATTGATGTTACATTTTTCTCTTTTGCCAATAGCCCATGACTAGTAACTTGCACCACATGTACTGAGGATAAATATTTTTCAACATCTGAATTGTTTTGTAACCAGTTCAACAATATTTCAAAAGTTGCTATTACTCTGCCTATACCTATCCCATGTGGACTGGTAATAAACAATTAGCAAATACTCTTTGATTAGACCTAGTTCTAGCAAAATATCTTACCTAACCCGACAGATCCTCTTTAAGCCCAGTGGCAAAAGCAACAGCTAAAGAGATGCAATGTAATTAAAAGATGTTCACATGTTAAGCTTAAGGACCTTTCCAAACAGCATGAAGTTATTTAACAACAATTTTATTCTTCATGTATACACAATCACTGGTATCCCCAACGGGTTTTCAATTATTCTCTGGGGATCAGAGTTATATTAAAGTTGGTACATCACTGAACATTTTGAATTAGACTGGTTTTGCCACAAATATAGAACAGATTTTGAAAGTCTTGAGATCATGGTTGGACTGTAGACTTACATGGTAGATATATCATAATTTTGATGATTATAGAATTATGTATATATAGGAAATTATGTGATAAAAAAGTATGTGCGGAGATATAGGAAACTTGAATCTATAGAATATCTTAAATCTTTTACATAAGTAAATAGTAACCTAGTCAAACAATTTCAACTGAGAAAGTTGGCAGAAACTACTTTAGAATATCCATATGGGTCAGGTATCTCAACAAATCAGCAGAAATTGGTCACCAGTGAATGCTTCAATGGTATTCAACTGAGAAGTGTATTTCACAGAGGTGTCCAACTCCCAAAAGTCAAAATAAACACATTCAGATATATTAAATGTATTACTGCTGCTTGAGACCCCCAGACTTTCTGCTGTATTACAGAAGACTAAATTGCTAAAACAGAGTTTATCTCTGTAAGAATGGTGCTATCTTCTTTTTAAATTTCCGGTCATAAAAAAATCACATGAAATTATCTTTTAATCTTTTTTTTCTAGTGCAAAAACTATTTAGAAAATAAGCAACAACTATAATGATTTATATAGTGTAAATATCCATTGTCATTTCTATTAATTATCTCAGAATATATCCAGAAGTAGAAATGAGTTTGACACATTCCTCAAACATGATGCTTAATGCACTTACACATGTTAACTTAGTTAGGGTTCAAGGATGGAACTTGAGGGAAAGAAGACATCCATTGTTTATGACCCCAGCTGGGGCAAAATCCCACAGCAGATCACAAAGGAGTTGAATCTAAAGAGAGAGTGGGCATAACCTGCAAATATCTGAATTTATTTCTTGGATGCTTTGATGATATTTCATTTAAAGAGATTGTATTGATAGGTATTTTTAATGCCATACTCATCCAACTCAGATCTTTTAAAAATTATATGTGCGTATATAAATGTAGGGCATGCTTTATTCACAAAATTGTGTTTGAAATAAACTGAAAATTTATCTTTGCCAATTAATTCACCAGAATCCGATGAATTGTAACTTTTTTATACTAATAGCAATTCAATAAATCTTTGTAGAAAATGTGTAGGAGTTTTATTCTTTCATTGCCACTTTTTCTACATTTTATCAAAATCTTATGGTTTGGACTTAACAATTTTCTATATACTCTCTGAAAAACTTAATGATATAATACATTCAAACATATATAGTTGCAAAACTAATTTTTATTTATTATTAATTTGTTATATCCTTTAGTATATAATCTTAAAGTTATACAGTAAAATGAAGATACATTATGCAAGATAATAGCAGTTTTTGCATCCTTCTTCCATATTATAAAATTTTTATTATATATTCATGTCAACTAATTTTAAGCCCATTAAGAGCTTTTTAAACTTTGCATAACATTTTCTTAGTTATTTTCACATTTTATCTTCATAATTTTAAAATATTCTTCTATTTTTATAGCTAATGCTTTTGATAACTAGTTTCCATTTCTTGACTAGTGAACTCTCTCATTAATCTGTAAAGGAGTTTTCCTAATTGTTACCCTCTTTCTTAATTGTTACCGTATTGTGCTAAAGATATTTTCAGACTCATCTGTCTCTACATTTACCAAATAAAAAACAATTCCAGACTCTTTCAAAAATGCCATGTACCAATTCTATGTACAAATCCTAAACTCTGTTGGACATTTAAATTTCAAATTAACTAGAAAATGATTTTCACTTCTACTTCTGAAGACCATATCAACAGAACTTTGAAACTTAAAAGTAGAGAAGAGCTTAAGGGTTTGGGTGGAGAGCAGAGAACACTTCTCCAATCTCAAAAAAGCATTTAAAATAAGGATTGGTTTACTGGCAAACAAACAAAAAATAAGCAAGGCTCAAATGCACTGGGATGTTTAACAGAATAGAAGTAATAGAAAAAATGTTTAATTCAGCTTATCTATTTTAGCTGTAACCATTACAGAAGATTAATTCTTAAGAGGATTTTTAAAATTATTAATACTTTTGAAACAGCTAATTATCTCTGCATGATACAGCTTTAATAACAGATATACAACACAACCTTATTTTAGTCATTTAAATAGTAGAACTAACTGATCACAGAGAATTTCAAAATACTTACTCTTATTCCTATGAATAGGCTGAGTTTTTAAAAAATTATGTACAAAGTCCACTGTAATCATAGATTCAATTTTAGAATTTATCCATTTCATTATTTTAAATTTCATATTATATTTATTCAGCTCATGTTTAAAACTTCCAAACCCCAGAAACACATTTCTGGACCATCTTACATATGCCTGAAATGATTTTATTTGTTGATATACAACAAAGATACTTCTAATTAAAGAGACCGCAAGACTCCTTAATACCTCCAATAGCACATCTCGTTCACAAAAGAGAGCTTCATGTTATTAAATATGGGGAAAATATATTATATAGATCACAGTTTGAAGAAAAAACACTAAGGATTTGTTGACTTAAGTGGAGTGTACAGGGCCCTTCAGAGTTAGTTTCAGTAGTGTTTCAAAATGAAGATACCTTTAGCATTTGGATCAGGACAAGTTTTCATTTTGTCAGGCTATAGGAGGATATTCAACATGTCCTGTTTCAGGAAATATATGTCACTAGCAATTCCAGTGAAATGAAAACCATAAGTTGCCTCTGCACACATCCCAATACCCCTGGGCGACTGAGCTTGAAACTCCTGGGTGAGAACCCAGGGTTATGAAAGAGCCTATATATCTTTAAATTTTCAAAAATGATTATGTCTGCTTTCCTCAATCTCACTTATCCTTTCCTAGTAAACAAGGGTTTGGAGAAGGAACTGGTCACATGATCAGCCTCTTCTGATTTCTTTCTTTTGCAGGACATAGTCTTCACTATGCCTACTTCTCTGTTCCTGAATGGTAGTCATAGGGATAGGCTCTGGGCCAACAGAAGGACAGTATTTCCCAAGATTCATCTGGGACTACAAGAAATAGGTTAATTCTGTAGTAAATGCCAAGACAAATGACCACACATTTATATTACCTTAATTGTTATCTGTTTGGCTCTTATTCCCCATTTTATTTCAAATTTGGAAAAGGAAGAGTGCTAAGTTATTAATTTGGCCCCTCAAATCTCAGCGAGGTTGAGAACTTGACTATCAGATATACATCTCTCTTGCAACACCACATGTCCATTCTCCAGGAGGCCATGAGTTTTTGGCACCTCTTTGGCTATGCTGCCAACAACTAAGACACAGATGTAAACTTCATTCCAGTACCCATGGATTTCATGAGCATTACAAATAACTATGCATCTATTTTTGACTCTTAAATTTCTGAAGTTATGTCCTGCATTATGGATCTTATCAATGACTGGAAATATGACATCTCTATAATTTTATGAAATAGGTGGAAGTTATCTACAGTGAGAAATAATAACATCTGAGGACAATTTACAGTTTACTAGGAATCAAGAAATTCAAGTTGTTCATGCTTTAGTACATATGCCACATGTATTTATTTATTTTTATTTTTTGAGTCAGAGTCTCATTCTAAGGCTGGAGTGCAGTGGCATGCTCAAAGCCACCGCAGTCTCAACCTGCTGGACTCAGGTGATACTTCCACCTCAGCCTTCCAAGTAGCTGGAACTACTGGCATGTGGCTCCATGCCAGACTAAATTTTTTATTTATTGTAAATACGAGGTCTTGCCAAGTTGCCTTGGCTATTCTCAAACCCATGGACTCAATCAATCCTCTCTCCTAGCCTCCCAAAGTGCTGGGATTACAAGTGTGAGCCATCATGCCCAGCCCATATGCCACATTTAGAGATGATAAATACGACCTCATTTTTGCTTAATGTGTATTTTTAGGCAATTAGTAAAATTGGCTACTTATACATTTACAAGCAAAACAAATGTCACAATGTGCTTTTCTCTCAGTGTCTTATATTGTTTACACAGTTATCACAGTGTGGTCATTTGTTGGTCTCTCTGTTCAACCTTTGATTCTCTCTAGTCTGAGTAATATGCTTTCATCCCCTTCATCTTCCAATTCTGCCACGTGTACTTCCTCCTGGTTATCTTCTACAACATAAAGCTAATCATGTCACTCCATGCTTATATAATGTTCATAGCTCCTCATTACCTACAAGGCAATATTCAAACTCTTTAGTCTCTTCGTTAGCTGTCCCATCTTCACCTGTGTAACCTATTCTTCTCTCATTTCCTAAGTTCCATCTTAAGTCCCAGCAATGCAGAACTGGCGTAGCCACTGAAGGCTGCTCTCTGTTACTCCCTTGTTTATACTATTTGGCCTACATGGAATCTGCACCTCTTGAGTGGCTGCAGAGTTTCTAGTCATGATGCCGTTTAAACACTCTTTTCTCTATGAAACGTTTTCTGACCTTTTCCAAGTGAGTGTTAATATCCCAATGCTCTTTACTTCTTCTGCTCCTTATGTAGGTTCTATGGCATATTTTAATTATGGATTCAGATATTTTCCTCCATTTAAATAACTGGACTATGAGCTATCTCAAGCCTCTTACATAATTTAAATCATTTCTGTTATATTACAAACTTGCTAAGGGAAGGAACAAAAGGCCGAGGAAGAGGAGAAAGCCAAGAAATTCAGAATAATCAGAGTAATATAAACTAATTGAGCATCTTCTTGTAGAATGTAAATTGGGGCTTTTGGAGAAAGAAGCACCCTCTCACATGATTCATATTCTCTCATTTTTCACATCATTCCACCTCGTTCATTCATTTATTCAGCAATACACCTTGCCAGTCACAGGAAAACAGGTGTTGACAGAATAGAAGAACTATGTTACTGTTCCCTAATGAGAATGTTATATGTAGTGACAACATTTTATTGATAGGATTTGGTTATTACCAGGACCAGGACCTGTAATTGAACAATATTGATTTTATTTCTTATGTGAGTTTTAGCAATGCATTGCATTATACATCCTCAAAACAGTATAAAGCAATACAATGGAAAGCAATATTCTGCCAAGACTTATTAGCCATTCAAGGACCACAGATCCTTAAAGTTAATTAATGGGTTCTAAAAGTGTAATGGATATATAAGTTAGGGGAATGCACTGTTCACAATTGCAAAAATACTTTGCAGTCTAGGTGCACTGGTAAAGAGAAAAACTAGAGCAAAGCATAACACTAGAGCAAAATAAGATCCTTGTGTAGAGGGTGTTGTGAACATATGCTTGCCTCTACAAATATTGGCAAAATCAGATTTCTGTTTTGGAAAGATGGATGTGCCAGTAATGTGAGAAAATAAACATCAGAAACACAAGTTTAAAGAGAGAGAAACTCCTCACATTTGTTAAACAGAATCAGTGTTTTGATTTGTATAGGAATAATGTCTAGTCATGCTTTGAAGTCCTGTTTAGGGTTTCAAAAAACCTTGCAACCCATGTGGCATTTTACCTCCTCTTTGATCAATGTTTTTTTTGGGGGGGGCGGGGAGAAGAAGAAGAAATGGTGCATTAGATGGTATCATAAATAAGACTTAATTCCATGGATTCTGATATCAAAAAAATGAGCTGCTGGCAAAATATAGATAGTGTAGTGTGAAGATTAGAAAGAAATCCTTGAGGGGGAAAGTGAGACATGCCCAGATCCAGAAATTATAAGAAAAACTTCAAATATATGGCCAAAGAAGAAGCACAATAATGCTCAGTGGAAAATAACACAGAAGAGAGGCCAGGAATATTAATTCTGAGAGATAAAAAGACAATAAAGAACATCTTGTTTAAAGAAATAAATCTATTTGAGTCACATATTTCATATGACATACTTAATATGGATGCATTGTGGAAAGCATGTAGATTAGTATAAAATTAAGGTTTAGCATGATTATTTAGAGAGTTCTAGTGTCTCTATTCTGAACTAGTATTTCAGATTTGATTTTAGAGACCATCATAAAAATTCAACGAGAAAAGTCAAGAGAACCCTTTTATGCTTTCAAAGGAATTTGAAAAAAAAATAAATAAATATCTGGGAACCTAAATAGAAAAATACAAGGAGATATCAGAAAGGATTTTAAGAAATTGTGATAATAAAACAAAGGACTGGTAGGTTGGCTTGTAGCTCAAGTAGTTAATTGGCTAACTTGCACTATCGGAATTCAAGATTTATAGTAGCTACAGTCTATTGATAGTGTAGCTAATGAATTAACCATACCCTACTTTGAAAATATACTAAAAGTAAGTCATATTGGTCAGATATATTATATGTTCTGAATGATCATATATTTCTACTTTTGTACAACAGTTGGTAAAGTCATAAATAGGAGTAAAATGCCATGCAGATATTTGGAT
This sequence comes from Carlito syrichta, assembly GCF_000164805.1. Lineage (NCBI taxonomy): Eukaryota > Metazoa > Chordata > Mammalia > Primates > Tarsiidae > Carlito > Carlito syrichta. Next base: position 660,444 of record NW_007255712.1, read on the forward strand.
TCAAGGAAAATAAATCTATGGCTTTAAAAGAAAAAAAGCAAATTGTTCAGGAGAATAATTATGTATAAATAATTTGAAGTGTATTTTAAAAGTTATATCTACTATTGTTCAAAAAAATTGATTTAGAATAGACAAGGTAATTTTACAGGGCTTTATATTTTTCTATTAGAGTAGCTGAAGAAATGTCCTTTTTTTAAAATTAAAAATTAAAAAAAGTAGTCTGTAGGATTCAAATGTATTGTGTACACGTGTGCTGAGTTAGGTTAAACTTTGAGTATCTCATTGTATTCATTTCTGTATATTTTCTGTCTTTAGTATATTGTTTAAGTGATTTTTCATAAGCATCTTTCTCAAAGTTTATAAATGTAAACCCTATGTGTGACTAATCTGAAATTATCTCAGGTTTTATTTTTCTCCCCAGATATTTTAAGTCAATATTCAATAAAGACTTAAATTAAAAACTCTAAAAGACAATAGAAAGGAGAATTTCATAACACTTACTATGTATACTCAAGGAGATGGAAAAAACTCAAAGAAGAAAATTAAAATGAAATCAAAGTAAAATTACAAGAAATATCAAGGTGTCACAGCCTCAGAAAAATGGGAAAATATGATTAGAATAGATAGTGAAATTAGAGAAAATTTTAAAAATATACAGAAGGAAGCACGGTATGCAAAATGAAATGCAGAGGCATGTGGAGAGGACATAACATAATATAAAATTTAGGAATATTTAAAAATGTATATAAAAGATAAACTTAATTTTTCTCTTGTTCCCTTTAGTACAATCCTATTACGTTGTCTCTCACTTGAAGAAACTATTATCATCAATTAGGAGTTCTCTTTTCAATCTATGCTCAATATATTTTTATGTAATATTACTAGTGTTTTAAAATGTACATAAATGATAATAATCATATGCATTATTTTTCAGTTTGCTTTTCTTAGTGTTTGAGTTTAAAATATAAACTCACGATTACAACTCACTAATGGCTCAAATGATCATTAGCATTTCGTATCAATAAAGTGCTTTAAAATTAAGGCATGTACATTAGTCTTTAGACATATTAATATTGCACACTCTTTGATATATATAAAAATGCCATCTCTTTCAATACAGTACATTTATTTCCATTGTCATGCCAAAAATATTCCACCACATGAGTATATATATTAGTTTTATATTCTAATATTTATTCTGACATTAAAACACATATACATACTTCTTGCACGTACATGAAAATGTCTTCCTAGAAGTATAATTGATTAATAGACATATTTCAATTTTTTTTTAATTTTGCAAAACTGTTCACTAGAATAATTATAAAAGTTTACAATACTACCAGAAGTGTATGCAAGGCCCAATTTCCTTGAAACTTCCAAAACAATTGCTATGGGAAGTTTAATTTTTGCCTTTCTTATGGGATGTGAAAAATAACTCACTGTTATTTTTGTCACTGTGTGTACGAGGGGATTGATATTGTTTTCAAGCCTACTAGCACATCGTTCATTCTAAAGCCTATAAATCAAGTAGTAATTTTGACTTTCAATCTTATTATTTAAGAAATACATATTGTAAGGCTATAGCTGCCCAGGATAGTTCTTTCTCTGATGGAGATACACAAAATAAATTGAACATGTTCTGGAAATCATTCACTAGTCTAGGTTTCATAAAGAACATTTATGAGTCATGAGAAGAGGTCTCAACAGGAAGAGGAATTTAGAAGTTGATTTCAGTCTTCATGAATACCGTTGAGGGGTTCAAGACTTCAGTGGAGAAAGTAACTGTAGATGTGATGGAAACAGAAAAAGAACTATAATTAGAAGGGAAACCTAAAGATGTGACTTAATTGCTATAACCTTGTGCTAAAATGTGCACAGATGAGGTACTCCTTCTTAGAGATGAGTAAAGAAAATGGCTTCTTGAGATATAATCTACTCCTGGTTAAGATGCCGAGACCATTGTTGAAATCGCAACAAAAGATTTAGAAAATAAGTTGACAAGGATTGAGAGAATTGATGTCAATTTTGAAAGAAGTCTTATTGTGGGTAAAATGCTGCTAAACAGCATGGCAGACTAGAGAGAAATATTTTGTGAAAGGAAGAGTTCATTGATGTGACAAATTTCATTGTTGTCTTTTTTTAAAAAAATCGCCACAGCTACCCCAACCTTCAGCAACCACCACCCTGAGCAGTCAGCAGACATCAACCTTGAGTTAAGATCCTCCACCAGCAAAAAGATCATGATTACCACTCACTAAAGGCTCAAATGATTTTTAGCATTTTGTATAAATAAAGTGCTTTAAAATTAAGATATGTACATTAGTTTCTAGACGTGATGATATTGCGCACTCGACAGACTACAGTATAATGTAAACGTAACTTTTATGTGCACTGGAAAAACAAAAATATTTAAGTGATTCATTTTATTGCAATATTAGCTTTATTAGAGTGATCTGAAACTGAACCTGCAATATCTCTGAGAGATATTTGAAGTTTTACAAGGTTTGTGACACATGGCAGGGACAGTTTTTGTGTCTTGCTCATCTTCTGTTCAGAATTATTATTTTGCACTACCATATGAATTTACAATTACGGCTTGCTTTCTTTGAAAAGCATTGACGTTCATAGTTAAAACCGAGTTGGTTTCATAAATGGCTTTAAAAATCTATAGCATTTTTATGGCATTATGTCTTCTTATCTGCATAAGCCTAGTATCTTACAATATTTAAGTTCTGTTTGATCAAATTTTTTTTAGCGCTTGCCATTAGTTCTTGCACATTTCTTCAATTTATTCCAAAAAATTCTGCAAGTTTTGGGCTCTGGATATTATAAATGATATTCTTTTAAAGTATTGCACTTTCCATGGTTCATTTATATTAATGATACTCATTGTTGTGCATTAAACTTACATTCAGCAATTTTGCTGAATGCTTTAGTTATACTACACAAATATTCTCTCACATTTCCTGAGAGGGAAATGTGAGAGACTATTTATCTTAGAAAATTGTGTTGTTCGCAAATAAGATAACTTTGGGGTTTTGTCTCCCAATTTATATATCTTCCATTTCTTTTCATAGACACTTTGCATTGTCCATAGCATCCAATTGCTGAATATTAGTGAGGCAGGAAGTTTCCTGGTTTGATCTTGGTTTTATGGACACTGCCTTTAAGGCTTCACTATAAATATTTGTTTGGAAGGGTTTTTGGTAGACATAATCTTGAGGTTAAATATTTCTCCTTCAGTATTATTTTGCTAAAGGGTTTTCTTTTCAAATCATAAGCAAATATTGAATTAAGTAGATTTTTTTCTGTATTTATTCAATTATCCATGGCAAATTTTGTTCCTCAATTTTTCTTTGTGACCTACAATATTTATTTATATATTGATGTCTCATTTCCATTTGGTCAGGAAGTTTTAAAATATATAATGAGCTCAATTTTCTAATACCTTAGAAAAATAATTCTTTTTCATGTAGTATCATAAGTAAGATAAGCTTATAATCATTCACTTATTTATTTAGTTATATTCTTGATTTTTTTGTAAAGATGAGGTCTAGCTATGTTGCCTAGAACAGTCTCTAACTCCTGGGATCATGCAATCTTTCCAATTCAACCTCTCAAATTGCTGGGATTACAGACATGAGTCACCACTTCTGGCCCTTTATTTTATTTTTTACGTTGGTTTAAAAATTCATAACTATGCTACTTTCATGCTTTAATTTCCTGTGGCTGCCATTTTAAAAGACCGTGAACTAAGTGTCTTAAAATAATATAAATATTTCCCTTCACACTTCTGGAAGTCAGAAATCCAAAATGAAGGTGTTGGCAACTCCATGCTCCTTCGGAAGAATCTGAGGAAAAAACTCCTCCTTTCTTCTTCCTAGCTTCTTGTGACTGTTGGCAATTCTTGGTGTCTTTATGTTTGTAGCCCCAACCCTCCAATCTCTGCCTTGAAGATCACGTGGCCTTATTTCCTGTGTGTCTCAGTATTGACTCCAACCTTTAATTCTCTCTTCTTTCTCTTATAAATATATCACTCATTGGATTTACCATTCATTCTAATCATATTTGAGGCGTAGGTAGGTCCAAATTTTTGGAAGATGTTTTTCAAATCATTATCCCTCATAAAATGTGGTGTATGCACATCTCACTCTCCCCACCCCCATTGGTTAAACTGTAAATTTTCATGAAGTTTGGGGAAATCGCCAGAGTTTGGAGTCTTTCTTGGAGGAGTAAGAGGAAGTTTTTTGTTTTCTCCAACATTGCAGTCATTTTAAATTTTTTTTTCTTTTTTTGTTATAAAGATGTGGGGTACGATTCAGGGTTAGGTATACAAACCTTGATTATGCAGGTACCCTTGATGATGAGGTATGCCCTCCCTCCCCTAGCAGTTTCCCTCAACTGCCAATCCCACCACCCTCCACTGACAGTTTCTCATTACTGCCAATCATTTTCTTATAGTATTATAATTTTTCAAGATCCACTTATGAGTGAGAACATATGGTACTCTGTTCTTTGTTTCTGTGATAGATCACTGAGTATGATCAACTCCAAATCTATCCAAGTTTCTGCAAAGTCCATATATTTGTCCTTCTTTATGACTGCATAATATTCCATTGTGTATATGTACCACACTTTTTTTAATCCAGTCCAGCTTTGATGGGCAACATGGTTGGTTCCATGTTTTTGCTATTATGAATAGAGCTGCAACAAGCATACGTGTGGAGGTATCTTTTTTGTAGAATGATTTGAGTTCCTCCGGGTATATTCCTAATAGGGGAATTGCTGGGTTCAGAATAACGAGCTTCTGCGAAGCAAAAGAAACCATCAAGAGAGCAGGGGGACAGCCCACAGAATGGGAAAAATATTTGCCAACTGTATATCTGACAAAGGCCTAATATCTAGGATCTACAAGGAACGTAAACATGCCGAAAGGAAAAAACCAAACTGTTCCTTTAAAAAGTGGGCAAAAGACATGAATAAATGCTTCTTAAAAGAAGATACACGGGCAGCCAACAGACACATGAAAAAGTGCTCAGCCTCACTCATCATCAGAGAATGCAAATCAAAACAACATTCAGATACCACCTAACCCCAGTAAGAATGGCCATCATTAATAAAACAAACAACAACAGATGCTGGTGAGGATGTGGAGAAAAAGGAACGCTTCTACACTGCTGGTGGAAATGTCATTTTGTAGTTTTAATGGTTCTTTCTATTTTTGTATTTCTCCATTCCTCTTAAACAATTAAAAAAATTCTTTTAGAATTGTACATGTATTTTGTGTGTCAATGTTTGGGTTTTTGTTCAAATATTGTTTACATATATAATCTGTTTTACTGTTCATCAGTCTTTTGACAAGTGTGCCTAAATAATAACCCTTTTTTCACATTAAAATTTTTTTTTATTATAAAGATATGGGGTACATTTCAGGGCTAGGTATACAAACATGGATCATACAGGTGCCCTTGTTGATGAGGTATGCCCCTCCCTCCCCTAGCAGTTTCCCTCAACGGCCAATCCCACCCCCCATTCCCTGAGAGTTTCTCACACTACCAATCCCTTTCTTATAGTATTATAATAATTGTTCAATGTCCGCTTATGAGTGACAACATATGGTACTCTGTTCTTTGTTAATAACTCTATTAAAATAACTTTTTATTTTGTTGACTCAGGCCTGCTATTAGGTCTGACAATTAAGTTTGCAAAGTCATTCTAGAAAAAGTGTTACATACTTCATTACTGAATATCACTACTGTCACCTTCAAAGTATTCTGCTTGGGAAGCTATGCACTGAGACCAGAACCTAGTCTCATCAAAGCAATTTTGGAACCCCTTTTCTGGAATGACCATTAGAGCTTGTTGTCGTATTACCCTTGATGTCCTGAATGATATCCAAAAGTCGTTTTTTCAATATTTCCTTTATCTTTGGGTAAAGAAGAAAGTAATTAGGGGCCAGATCAAGTGAGGAATGTTCCAATATAGTTATTTGTTTACTGACTAAAAACTCTCAGACAGTGCTGTGTGAGCTGGTATATTGTTCTGATGCAAGAACTCCTTCAAGACCATTTTTACACATACCTTTCTCATGCCAAGATATTCAGTTAAAATTTTCCTAACTGAAAATAAACTGGTGTTTGATCTGTTCTGCTTCTCACAGTCAGTCAACTATTTTGATGCACAATTTGACAAATTTAGTAATTTTCTGTCAGCTCTGCTCATTATTGGCTGTTTTGACCTATCTTTATTATTGACACTCACATTCTCTCCTCTCAGAAAAAACGTTTAATCCATTCGTACACTGCTATTTTCTTCATGATATTATTCCCATCAACTTGAACTAACATATCCCTGATTTTACTTCCACTCATTCAAAGTTTAACACTAAATTTAATGTTTGTTCATTGCTCTAATTCAAGTTCCAATAATCTTGTGATGGCACACAAAAACATGCAACATCACATGTCAGCATAAACACAGCTGTGAAACATATAATCTCATTATGTTTGTCCCTCCTTTTTATTTTTATTGGTATCCATTGCATTTTATTCTATTTTTCCTGTATCGATGTGATTATATTAGCTTTATTTTACATAATGTTTGCCTGATATATCATTTTAAATTTTGATAAGTGCAACTCTTCTGATTCTTCTAGTGAGCCTGGCTTGGATGCTTCATCTGAAATGTACAAGTTTTAAATTTTTACCCTAGAAACACTAAACACATCTTTACATCTTTACTCTGTTTAATATGTTATCTTTCAGTTTTATTTTGTTCCATATGTGTGTTCATTTGCTTTCAATGTGTGTGCGTGTGTGTGTGTGTGTGTGTGTGTGTGTGTGTATCTTATACATATAATTTATCATTGTTATATGTTGGGGTATTCTGTTGGTCATGCTGTGTATATTTGTCTGTAATATAATGACTGATAAGAACATAACTGAAGCCAGGCGAGGTGGCTCAAGTCTGTATTTTGGGAGGCCGAGGTGAGGGGATTGCCTGAACCGACGGGTTCAACAACCGAGGCAACTTAGCGAGACATCATCTCTACAATAAATCAAAAAATTAGCCAGGCCTGTAGTTCTGGCTACTTGGAAGGCTGAGGTGGAGGGATCGCCTGAGCCCAGCAGGTCAACGCTGTGATGGCTGTGAGTGTGCCACTGCACTCCAACCTGGGTGACAGTGAGACTCCAATGCAATAAATAAATAAATAAATAAACACATATAAAATTTAAACAAAGAACATTATTGAAGTATTGATGTTATAAAATAATTTTTCATATGTCAAATATGTATATCTTTTAACACAGGGTGCATACTACTTTTGATGTAGGTGGGTTTGACACCTAATAGCTTTCATAAATAAAATATGTTCCAAATCTTTGTTTTCAGGAAAGACTTGAATGCAGAGAAGCAACCTACTTTTTAAATTAAACCATATGACAATGCTCTTGTTTGGCCATTGCCTATGTGAAAAGAAAAAGGCAGAAAAAAAGAAAGAAAAATGTTAATATATTAAGTTTATGTGGTTGAATCTAGTAAGTTTGCATGCTTCAGAATGGTAGTTCAACATTATTTTAAGGAAATAAATTCCACCACTATTTTGATTTAGATGGAGCAATTTGCCAAAAATATATTGCTTTATTTAATGTTTCTACTATCTTGTGATATGTGAATGCATATGGATGAGTGTCTTGGGTTTGTGTATTTTATTTTTTTTTTTTTGGAGTTGGAGTCTCACTCTGTTGCCCAGACTGGAGTGCAGTGGCCACTTCTGGCCACCGAAGCCTCGACCTGCTGGGCTCCAGCGATCCTTCCGCCTCAGCCTTCCAAGTAGCCGGAATTACAGGCATGCGCTACCATGGTCGGCTGATTTTTTGATTTATTGTAGAGATGAGGTCTCGCTGCCCAGGTGGGTCTCGAACCTGCGGGCTCAGGCAATCCACTCACCTCAGCCTCCCAAAGGCACGGGATTACAGGCTGAGTCACCGAGCCCGGCTAGGGTTTGTGTATTTTGATCAAATAGTTGCTACGAAAGAAAAACTGAATGAAAGCAGGTAAGTTATGAAGGCTTAGTCTTTATTTCATTTTTATTAAACAAAAGATGTTAATATACCCAATATGATGTTGTTAAAAGTTGAATCATTCCAAATCCCAGACACATATAATTGTATTATTGAATATTTAGGCCACATGTCAGGCCAGTTGGGCATAGAAGACATTGTAGGGGGAGGGGAATAGAATTCTCTACCGAAGAAAATAGAGTTTCATTATATCAGTTGTCCTGTGAAGAGTTTATTTTTTTGCCAAGAAACGTGGCAGGTCTTAGAAGATGAATTGTATGCAAGTAGCCACTTAATCTTCAGACATTTCTGATGGTGTAGATGACAGCATCAACTTAAAGGAGATATTCACTTTTTTTTTTTTTAACCACATTTTCAGAAGACTTGACATTTACACTTGGGCTCAGTTGTACGCTAGCTAGTTAATTAAAATATGCAGAGGCTTCCATACTTTATAGTAGCACGTGCATATTTTAAAAATGTCTTTGGGAATTATAAGGAGGGCTACTGTTAGTGAATAGACAAATAGGCCAAATTAATTTGATTACAAAATGATGTTTTGAAACAAATGTGACCAAAATGTAGACATTTGTTAATTCAAAATAGTAGTTAAGAGTATTTGTTGTGTCACCCTCTGTACTTTTTTATGAGTACAAAACATTTCATAAATTAAAAGTATAAAGTTGTACTACGGTACAGACTGAGGTACAGATCACTTTGTACTAAAATCATTTGCACGGTTTTATGTCTATGAATTCAGCATACAGCAGAGATCATAACTTATTCATCTTTGTATTCTCAACACATTTAATAAAACATGAAATTATCAATAATGATTGCATAAATTAGTTAATGATCAAATTAATTAACAAGACAAATAAATGTACAGCAGAATGTGTATGATGTGTATGACACGTTGGCCGGACTATGAGAAGAAACTTTCATCTAAGTTAAGTGGGTAGAGAAACAAACAAACAAATTAATTAGTAGGTATAAGTCTAAAGAATGAAGAGTCCCAAAGATCTGACATACATGTAGACTTTTTCCTTAGAAAAGAATATGAATTATTATTACTTTTTAATCTGGGATATGAATAGATTATTTGAAAAATAATAACATGCATGTGGCAATGATATATAAACTGAAGATAAATAGTAGATAAAATTGCTTTTTTTCTCCCCCAGGGGCTGCAATGAAAGACAATTGGAACAATCTAGATGTGTGGAGTCTAGAGTCTAGACTAGCTGTATGAGTAAAGGAAAGGAAAGGTGTACATGCAAATACAAACATTAACTCAAGATAATGCCATAAATTAGATAATACAGTTGCAATAGTCTAAAGCAACAGAAACTGAAGCACAGAGAATTTTAAGTAACTTGCTCAAGGTTTTGTAGCCAGACACTCTGACCCTGAAGTCAATGTTTGCTTTGGGGGTTAAATAGCATATTATACTCAGTTAAAGAGCAAATTGGTAAAAGCAAAAGATCACACTATTGAAAATTACAACAATGCTACACAAAAGGATAAGTTGGAAAATATCAAATAGAAATTAAAGAACAGAGAATAGCTTCATAAAACTCACCATATCACTAAAATGGTTTAAATTAGTTAACAAGTATAATGAAAGAAAAATACCTTTTGAAGAGATAATGACAGAATTGTTCAGAACTAGGAAAAGGCATAAGTAATCAGGTTTAATATCTCAATAAATGCCACATCAGACTGAAATAAAATAGAAAATACCTTTACCCATGGCTATATCGTAGTTTTTATAAGACAATGTGTAAGGAGGAAAAAAAAAGCCTAAACCAAAAGAAAAGTCAAAGTCTTACAAAGAATAATTATAAAGTTGACATTGGATATTGTATCAGCATAACTAAATGTCAGATGACAAAGAGAGACATCTTATTAAAATAGCTTTGGATCTATAATTCTATCTATCACAATTATCAGTGAAAAAGAGAAAGTAAAAACTGTCACCATGGTAAACAGAAAAGATGTGTCATTTCCCTTGCCACTCCACACAAGTTTAAAATATTAAAGGGCACTCAAGAGTGAGAAATTAAAGATAGGATGCTCATAAATTGACACATGCCTTAGTTCCCAAGATGGAACCCCTGATTTGAAAGGAAATGAGCCTCCTGTCACTGAGCAAAGCATGTATGTATGTATCTGGGCTTCCTATGTAAAGCCCCCATCAATGTTGCCAACACAGTTGTCAGTAAAGGTTAGTAGATAAGTTTTACTCCTTCCTTCTTTTATTTAAAAGGCATTGCTTAGGCATTACAACATGATTTATATTACATTACTTAAATTATTGTAATAATTTGGAAGCAAAAAAACAAAAACATACACACTATCACGTCAAAAAGTTAAATTCCACAAGAAGATTTACATGTACAGAATTAATTTGCAATGCATTTAGTAGAATAAATATTCTTTCCTTTCAGAGAACTGAAAACATGGAACCCAGGCTCTATTCAGAGCCCCAAGGACTTCAGCTGATTTTGTACACATGGGTTTGGCTGCTAAACTGTACAGTGTGGAAGTGACCAACACACAATTCTATTCAAGTGTGAAACTGGATTAAATAAACTTTACTACCTGTAGGACTTAAAAAGAGGTAGAATCCAAGCATAAGAAAATATGTTTATATATGAAGATATTGGAAGAGATTGTGTGAAGCATAGGCTAGGAAGAATAGCCTGGATTGATTTCTTGAATAAGAAGTCTATTTATAGTTATGTTTTTTGTTTGTTTGTTTGTTTAATAGGGGTAATTAATTCTGTACATGTAAATATTCTTATGGAATTTAATTTTTTACCGTGATAGTGTGTTTTTGTCTTTCTCATATATCTAAATTTATATACACACATATATATACATATATATGGAAAATAGCATTTTAGTGCCAACTGAGTACTAACTAGGTAATTAGTATGTCACTGATAGCTCAAAAATACTTTGATATAAGTACTAATATAACATTTTCATAGATGAGGAGAGATAATACAAAAGTTTGCTTTTCCTAAGATCGCATATATTTTAATCTGAGATTCAAGCAAACTCATGCATGACCATTTAATAGATAAAGAGAAGATTGAAGCCTAGTTTATAGATAGTTCTGCATGATAATATAGGCACCATCTAAAATTGTACGGCTGTAGCACTATAGTTCCTTTCTGGGATAATCTCAAAGACAATGATGAAGGGAAATCTTCCCAGTGGGCAGAATTCTGGACAGTGTCCGTGATTGTACACTTTGCTTGAAAAGAAAAATGGCCAAATCTGCAATTTTATACTGATTCATGGCTTCCAACCTCTGGTTTGGTTAAATTAACAGAGACTTGTAAGAAACATGAATGGAAATTGGTGACAAAGAAAGTTGAAGAAACAGTATGTGGACAGACTTCCCGTAATGGCCAAAATGTGAGAATTCTTGTGTCCCGTGTTAATGTTCACTAAAGAATGACCCCAGTAGAGGAGTGTAATAACCAAGTGTATAGGACTGCTCAATCTATGAATATTAGTTAGTCTTTTTCCCCAGTGACCACTGTGATTACTCAATGGGCTCATGAGAAAAATAACCATGATGGCAAAGATGGAGGTTATGCATTGGCTCAGCAACACGGACTTTCACTACAAAAACCAAGCTGGCTACCCCCGCCACTGACTGCCTAATCTGTCAGCAACAGACAAAAACACTGAGCCTCCAGGATGGCACCATACTCCAGTGTGATCAGACAGCTATAGTGTGGCAGTTTGGTAACACTGAACTGCTTCCATCATGAAAAGGGAAGTATTCTGCCCTTATTGAAAGAGATACAGGATCCAGACCTGTTTTTCTTGCATGCAGTGCTTATGTCAAAGCTACCATCTATGGACTTGTAGAATGCCTTACCCACTGACATGGTACTACACACATAATTTCTTTTGACCAAAGAACTCACTTAACAGCCAAAGAAGTGTTGCAGTAGACCTGTGCTAAAGAAATTTACTGGTTTTACCATGTTCCCTACCACACTGAAGCAGCTGGTTTGACCAAATGGTAGAATGGCATTTTGGGGACTAAGTTACAATGCTAGTTTGGTACAATAGCTTGCAAGGCTGGTGCAAGGTTCTCCAGAAGACTATATATTATCTAATTCAGTGTCTGATACTTAATGCCTATTTCACCCATACCCAGGATTCACAAGTTTAGAAATTAAAGGGTGGAATTGGGAGTCATGTTGCTAACAATTACCCCAGTAGTCACTAGCAAAATTTTTGCTTTCTGTTCCTGCAGCTTTATGTTCTGCTGGCCTAGCAGTCTTAGTTCCAGAAGGAGAACTGTTTTCATCATGAGACACATCAACGATTCCTTTGAACTAGAAAATAAGACTGCCACCCAGCTACTTTGAGTTCCTCTGGTGTCTGTCCACAGGCCAAGAAGGTTTTTATGGTGTTGACTAAGGTAACTGACCTTAGTCTGAAGAGGAAATGGACCTACTACTCCACAGTGAGGTGAGGAAGGGTATGTCTGGAATGTAAGAGACTCTTAATGAAGTCTCTTATTATTACTATGTCTTGTGATTAAGGTCAATGACAAATTACAACAATCCCATCCAGACAGGACTATGAATGGCACAGAATTTCAGAAATGAGGGTTTGAGTCACCCCACCAGGTAAAGAATTACAACCAGCTTAATTTCTTGTTGAAGGCAAAAGGAATACAAAATAATAATAGAAGACAGTTATATGTACCAGCTATGACCATGTGAACAGTTACAGAAATGAGTGCTCCTTTCTTTTATAGTTATGAATTTTTGTGTATGTATAGATCTATATATATAATATGTATATATATAGCAATACCTTTGTTTTCTTTTCTCTCTTATTCCCTTATGTGATATAAGATATATTGACTTTATGTTTAAAATATTGTTAGCTTTACATATAGAATTTAAGTTATGAGTTATCAGTAGAAGATTAAACATCACTAAAGACCATTATCTCCTTTTCTGTGGAAAGAATTAGTAGTTTTTGTTTTCAGTTTTATGCAGGATATCATGTTACATTAGTGTATGATCTTGTTACTGTCTTTATCTGGAGATTAAGTATGGTTTAAGGAGACATGCATAGGTGCCAAGTTGACAAGAGATCTACTTGTGATAGTTAATTTTATGTGTCAAGTTTCCTGTCATAGGAGATGCCCAGATAGGTGATAAAACACTATTTCTGGATGGGTCCGTGAGGGTTTTTCTGGCAGAGATTAACATTTAAATCAGTAGTTGGAATTAAAAAGTTCTCCCCTCACTAATGTGGGCAAGTGTCATCTAACTTGTTGAGGATCCAGATAGAGCAAAAAGTGAAGAAAGGGTGAAATTTCTCTATTTTCTTAAGCTGGGACATTGATCTTCTCCTCTCCTCACACTTGGAGATCCAGGACTCTGGACTCTAGGATTCACATCAGCTTGTGGCCTCAAACTGGGAGTTACACTATCAGCTTCCCTGGTTCTCAGGTCTTCATACTTGAGACTGAATTATACTGAGAGAGGAGATAGCTAGAAAAAAGCAAGGCAGACAGACAGAGCCGATCTGCCCGTAACAAAGTAGCAAACTTCCTTCAGGCCTCTCAGACTGACATACACACCTTGGTAAACAAGTTCCCTACAAGCCCGGCAGTCCAGGGCAAAAAAAATAAAAAAAAAAACTTTCTGGCGGGGCTGGGTGACTCAACCTCTAATGCCAGCATTTTGGGAGGCAAGTGGATTGCCTGAGTCCGCGGATTCAAGACCAGCCCGGGGAACTTGGCGAGCCCTGACTCTACAACAAATAAAAAATTAGCAGTTGTAGTAGCATACACCTGTAGTTCTGGCAACTGGAAAGACTGAGGGAGAAGGATCCTGGAGCCTAGCCGTCCATGCTAGGGTGACCGTGAGTGTGCCACTGCACTACAGCCTGGGCAACAGAGTGAGACTCCAACTAAAAAACAACAACAAAAACATAAAAACACTCACTGCCGTGATTGGAAAACAAACCAGCCTACTGCTAAGTGCCAGCCAATCAGCTCACTATTAGGTTCCTACCTCCAGCCAATTGGCTCTTAGTACTGACCAATCAGCACAGTTACTGCCAACCAATCAGCACATAGCTAGTGCTGGCCAATCTGCTCAGTCTTAGGGTCGTATAAGCCCCAGGTCTTAGCCTTAGATGTGCAAACTTCAGTTCCCCTCCCACCGTGGGAGCTTTTCTGTCCTATCAGTAAGTCCTGTTTTCTCACCTTCCAGTAGTCAGTGTCATTCCATCCTTCCATCTGTGTCCCTCATTCCTCCTGGGCACCAGACAAAAACCCAGACCTGAAGAGCTGCAGAAGACCATTGGAGCCAAAGAGCTGTGCACAAGACAGCCAACAGAGCTGGCTAAACTGGGAGAGCTGACGGCAGAAGACAAAAAACTCCCAAGCTGAGACACTTCTGAGCGGTGACTTGCCAGCCCACCGAATCAGCAACGCTCTTATTTAGGCCTAGGCGTGCCAGCCCATCAACCTAACATTCTTTGGAGCTCGCTTGCCAACCCATTGAACTGACACTCTCAGAAAAATCCACATCAACACTACTACCTTTCCAACTTTTAGAAATCATATTAATACCTACCTTACATTTAAATATTTAAGAGATTCAAGGTGTTTTCTTCAATTTATTATCTTTTCTCTTTTCACAGTTTTTCTAGAAAAATATATGATGATTTCTGAAAATAATGTTTCAAATCCAGGCTGTCTTTTACACTTGTGATGAGTTTTTCTGTTGACTTCTTGGAATCTTTACTTAGATGTCTCAAAGACAATTATTTTAAAACATCAGCACTAAAATCTTCCAGCATTGATTCTTTTTTTGTTGTTTAAGCTCTCAGAAAATAAAATAAATTATCTCACTAACACACTCAGAATAAAAAGAAAAAATCATGATACCTAGTAAAAAGTTAGTAAGTTGTCTTACAATTAAGTGACTAAAGATTTAATAAAGCAAAGTTTTGAAATTATATACTTTCACTTAGTTTTCCTGATAATTTTCACCAGTTTTTCTGATAATTTTCACCAGTATCAATTCTAGTGTCTTTATTTTCCTACTTGATTTATAATTCTCCTTCCCACTCTGTCTCCGACATTAAAACTATTTAATACTCCTCTCTTATCTATTAAATGCATAGTGTCTTTGCCTGCAATCATTTCATTATAAGAAACAGCCATCAGTTACTTACATGTATTGGTTTGGTAAAAGTAACAAATTTCTTCCAAAATCCTGTAATTATTATTTTATTTGGGGTTGGGATCTTACTCTGTTACCCAGGCTAGAGTTCAGTGGCATGATTATGACTCACTGTATCCTTGACCTCCTGGGCTCAGGTGATCCTTCCACCTCAATCCCCTGAGTAGTTGGGATATTTTTTTTTTTGGTAAAGATGAGGTCTTGCTATGTTGCCCAGGCTGCTCTCAAACTCCTGGACTCTGTCTCCCAAATTGCTGGGATTGCAAGCGTGAGCCACCACACCTGGCCAAACTCCTGTAATTATTAAGAATAATTTGAAAGGATTACTGAGAACCCAAGTGTTCATGTGTTTTCCAAGTATTTCCCAGGGGACTAAAAGCAGAAAGAGTAAAGTCATCAGGATCAAGGCTCATATAGTCTCTTCATCTTCCTCATTCTACTTGGTCTCTCTTTTTTGAGCACATGGTAAAAAATGACTGTTTGGTGCTGTATTGTCTTAAGTTCATATGCTCAAAAGAGCCTGAATGCAGTCACTGTGTATAATTTTTTCCTAGAAAAGAGAATCTCCATAGTATGACTTGGGTGAAGTGAAAACCTGTAGTTCTGTCAGGGATGGCCCAAAGGAGGTATGAAGGGTTTCCTTGGAAAACTTTTTCCGAGCAGAGTCATGTTATCTAAGAATAAGGTATAAGAGTAGGAAGGAAATAATAAGCAAATATATTTCTCGCTCTTTCTCTCTCTTCCTCCCTCCCTTCCTCTGCCTCTTTACCACATGAGCACGCAGTGAGAAGGCAACTCTCTGCAAGTCAAGGAAGAGCCCTCACTGGGAACCAAATCTACCAGTACTTTAATCTTGGACCAAAACTCTAGAAATGTGAGAAATAAATGTTAAAATAATAATAACAAAATAAAAATAAATAAGCAGGAAAAATTATTGCCATCCAGTATAAGACAGAAACATATTTTAAGTTTTGTAATTTGGATTCCTTCTCAGAACTAAAGGCACATCAGAAGACAAACCATTGACACTATTTATCATTGAACTAATTTCAGTCAATTTTCTCCATATGTAAGATATAATGGTCCTTTAGAGAGGAAAGACCTACTGTTATACAACATTGAGATGTTCTAAAATTTACTTTTTATTTTCAATCTATAGATATCAACTATCTACTAATGAACTTTCGTGGATAGTGACTAGTAACATAACAACATAACATAACAAATATCTAACATAAGCTAGATGGTACCATACTTGAGACTGACTAAACTATGCTGTGTATTTCTATAAAGTTTTAATCCCAGACAAAAATTGAGTAGTTTTATTTTTGAATCTTCACTTAATTTTAGGTTAACTGACTTCAGAAGTGAATATAAACATGCAAATTATAGGGAATGAAAACTAAAATTTATCACAAATTTAAAGTGAGATAATTATAAATTTGAAAGATATAAATAGTAATATAATTTAAATTATATTTCATTTCTAAAGAACATCTTTAGGTTGAGTGGCCCACAGTAAAAATGTTTGGTAGTACCAGTCTCTGTATGTGGTCTTAGGTTTCTTGTGAACTTTCATTATGTTACTCTGGAAAATACTTTATGTTACTCTTGTGAAATACTTTATTTTCCCTTCTAATGGCACAAAACATTTGTAATAAAAATCCGGTGAAATTATATGCATGCATTTTGTTTACATATGTTATGTGTGTTCCTGTGTAAGCATATGTATGTGCATTTGTATATGTGTTTGCTTTTATCTTGAAGACTTATTGTCTGCAGAGTTAAATAGCTGTGGTATTTTCTCTTTTATGTATAAGCAATGCATCATTTGCACATAAATGATCCAAATAATTCTCATTAATAAGGCCAAAATTACTTACATTTCAGAAAGATAAATTAGTTAGCATAACGTGTATTCAGTTGTGTTTATTATGAATAATCATTAGTTCAGCACTCTTAATTATATTAATTTTGTAAAACACTTTCAGGTAGTTTAAATAATTATAACATATGCATTTCAAAGAGAAAATATCTTTATTTAAACTTGACAATACTTGACTATATGTTTCAGTTTCTCATGTGAAAAAGGAATCTGTGAAATGACCAGGTAGATTTTAGTAAGCATTAATAGTATATAGAATTTAAGATGAGACTTAATCATTTAAAATAAGAAGTTTTAGCCGGACTCGGTGGCTCAGCCTGTAATCCCGCGCTTTGGGAGGCTGAGGTGAATGTATTGCCTGAGCCCGTGGGTTCGAGACCCGCCTGGGCAACTTGGCAAGACCTCATCTCTACAACAAATCAAAAAATTAGCCGGGCGTGGTAGCGGGTGCCTGTAGTTCCAGCTACTTGGAAGCCTGAGGCAGAAGGATCGCCGGAGCCCAGCAGGTTGAGACTGCGGTGGCCGGGAGCAGCCACTGCACTCAAAAAAAAAAAAGAGAGAAGTTTTCTTCACTTGAACAATTATTATTATAATAAGTAATAATAATAACAATTAAGGTCAGAAAGATAGCTAAGTTTGTTGAGCACTAATATGTGTCTTACATATATTTACTCATCTAATCCATGTTACTATTCCATTACCTTCATTTTATAGAAACAGTAACTGAGGAACAAATACGTTAACTAACATGTCAAGGAAAGTATTGGCAGAACTAAAATTTGAATCCAGGCAATTTGTTCCCAAATTTTCATTACTTTCAGAAAAACAGGAAAATATTTTTAACATAGGCTGGTAGACACTTTTATGTATCAAGACCTCTCAAAGCACCATTGGGAATCTCTTATCTTGCTCCCTTAGCCACATCTTTCAGATGACAAATCACAGAAATGTCAATGAAAATCTCCAGTGGTTCTTAAGTCTCATTCCACACAAAATTTTGAGTTTTTAAATGCTGCAACGTTTAGCCTTTCATAAGCATCCTGGAGACCCAGTCATTTTTCTTGGGTGCCATTATTCCTCTCTTGCTGTTGCTGTGCTCTTATCATCTGGGAATCCAAAGCCACTGTTGCCCCATTACCTTTCCCTCACCCACGTCAGTTCCTATGGCTAATAATGTCTTTCAAGATATTCTCAGAGTCTCTCTTATTCTTCTTACCTGAAACTTTCTAGTTTCACATCTCTGTTAGTCAGAGAGGAGTCTATCTAGAAATGTTATTCTCAATTAATTTGTTTTTCCCTGAATCAGTATCATTTCATTTACTTATTTTTTGTCAACTTTATAAAGCCCAATTACTCTTTCTACTAAAAACTTTTAGAAAATTGTAAAATTTATCTGTATGATAATTCGAGCAATATTTATTTGCCACCATCACGAGGGTCATATAGGAAAGCACTTTTCCATGTTAAAATTACACAACTATCCAGTCTATTCAGCTACTGAATCTTTCACTGACCAGCCAGGATACTTACTACCCTGCCTCTTAGAGATCATGTCTAGCTTCTGTCTTCTTTTTTTGTTTTAGAGTATAAACTTTTGAATCTTCTCAACATTGTAGATGTTCTTTCTCATTGTTCCTGGCAGACAAGAATGTTCTTTTGCAAGTCAAGAGGAAGAAGAGCATTAGTAAGTATTGAATGTTTAGTACTTGTGTGCTTATTATAAGTGCCTGCTGCTTGCCAGTTACTTTATGTACATTTATGTTGTCTCATTCTCACAATACAATGAGAAAATATTGTCACACAAGCTTACAGATGAAGCCTTGAAACATAAATAACTACTCAATCTTCACTGCACCTAAAGAAAACACAGAAAATTTTTGTCTAACTCTGAAAACTGTGTGATACCTAATTAACCTCTGTAACTCAACATCAATAAGGAGGCAACATCAAACATGACAGATTATATCTCTACCCCCTTTCTGATTACACAGCATTGTAGAATTGTAATTCCATGCAGAAAAAATCCCAATAGAAACAAAGCAGGCCATATGGTGTGACACAGATGTTAGCACTAGTCACACTTCAGTAGCAGGTGAGAACACATTTCTGAGGCCTGCCAACAAGGATTTGAATCAGCTTTCTTGAATTTTGCTAAGAGTGAATAACAAAATCAGTTCTTGTGTTCAGCCTATTCATTTTACTTCTCTTCTCTAGTCTCAATCCCCAATTCCATCTATTTCAGAATTTTCCACTTTCTGTGGCTTGGTGAGTTTACTGGTATTTCTGGGGAAATCATGGATATGGGGATAATCTACAGAGCTTGAGCTCAAGCTTGAATAATGTAGAACACTAGGAGGAAAGTATCACAAGACACCATGAAATTAAGATTTAGTTATTTTCTTTCCTGTTCACATTTTGCACATAAATATAAGATGATTTTATTATTGTTTTATATATTAGGCTTTAAAAAGATTACTATTTTAAATTGATTAAATGTATATGAATGTTGTATAAAAGGAAAAATGTGTATCACACATTAAGAAATCAATTTTGTGTTTGAGTCACAGTTTTATACCTCAGAGAGTATACCTTTATGTGCTTCCCAAAATATCTAAATCAGCAGTCACTAACAAACAGATAGATAGATAAATAGATAGATAAATCCATCTTTTTTTTTGAGTTGGAGTCTCACTCTGTCGCCCAGACTGGAGTGCAGTGGCCGCTCCCGGCCACCACAGCCTCGACCTGCTGGGCTCCGGCAATCCTTCCACCTCAGCCTTCCAAGGAGCTGGAACTACAGGCGCATGCTACCACGCCCGGCTGATTTTTTGATTTATTGTAGAGATGAGGTCTCGCTGCCCAGGCGGGTCTCGAACACGTGGGCTCAGGCAATCCACTCACCTCAGCCTCCCAAAGGTGCAGGATTACAGGCTGAGCCACCGAGCCCAGCTGATCCATCCTATTTTGACCAAACAGGATCGTATTCAACTTCCCTTCAGTTTTCCCTAAATTCTTATATCAACTTTACAATCCCAGAATGATCATTTAAAAATGAAATATAATGATGTTATAACCTTTCTTAAAATAATATCATAGATCCGTTTATCAAAATAAAGCCCAAATTCTTTATTAGAGCCATAAGACACAGACTCTTTTGACTATGTGTGTGATCATACTTAGCCATGTAAATAAAGCAAAGGACCCTGAATAGCCAGGTAAATAAAGCAAGTGACCCTTGGTGAATCCCCATGGGTTAATCCATCTGATTTCTCGTACTATTCAGATCTCTGCTCAATATCACCTCCAATGGAGAGATCCCTGAATCTCATATTGTTCCTCAATTAATAGTAACTTGTAATATTTAATGATGAATTTCACTGTTTCATCATCAAACTCTAATTGTTTATGCTATCTCCAAAATATGTGAAAAGTTTATCGACTACCAAGGAATTCTAAAAACATATACAGTAATATTTTTACATTAGGCACATGTATTATATCTAGTTGTACTGTTGAAATAAATTCTATAACGTTTGAAATGCTACAGTGTGCCAAGTAAAAACATTATCAAGTCACCATCATTAGTGAAACATTTATAATACCTTAATATATCAAGAGACATGAATATTTTCTGGTATACACAACATGGCTACAATTTATACAATAAAACTGATGAAGGTACCCACCAAGTAATGTCCTACTACCTCCTTAAAACATTTTCTTTTTTACTTAAGGACTTGTAAAATGTTTTTATGAAAAACAATTGTAAAAATTTTGTGCTAAATTACTAGTAGTGTATATGCTAAATTGCAATCTTTAATATAAATAACATTTTTAAAAGAGCAAATTTTGTACCCATTAAAATGATAGACATGAGAATTTTCAGAAGGCATAATTTTATTAATGTATAAAAAACTATGTCAAGAACTACAGTTGCTGTTAAAATAACTAATGTGTAACACAGAAAGAGTTGATACAAGATGGTAAGCTTTTTCTTTTAGAGAAAAAGAGATGGTTGAGATTTCCAATATAAATTTAAATATTTTGGGGCTATGGTAATGGATTCCAAAGAGAATAATGCTATTACAGGAACATTAAATCTTAGTTAGACTGAAACAAATAATATTTCTTGCCTGAGATACAAGTCAAAGGATACTTTCTAAAATAATAAATAAAATCATAGTATTTTACTTGAATGAAATGATCTAAACTTGCCAGAACTGAATCTTCAGAAGCAAATAGCATCTTACAAAGTTATTTTATTTAGATTTCTTGTTTGCTCTTCTGTTTCAAAAAGGTTTTGTGAATAAATTTATGTAATTTAAAACTTTAATTATTAATGTTTCTATGTATATTGTACTTTCAATACAACCCAGATTTTTCAAATACAAATGTTCTTTTTTTCTAAAAAACCCTTTTAAAACAAAATTTATTTCATGTATTCATGTTTATTCATGTAAATAAACAAATACACGCACGTTAAGCAATTGGACATGAATACTCCATTCACATTATCAATAATGTCAAAATCCCTAGGAAGTATCATGCAATCTTACAAGAACCATTTCCAAGCTGTTAGTTGAGAAGTTTTAAATTTAAAGAATATATGAATAACTTAACGAAATACAATAATAATTTGATGTTACAAGATTGATGCACAACTGATATTGTCTCTGTAAGAGCAAATATGTTATCATTGCTGTATTTTGGCCATCCTCCACAATAAAAGTATTCAAATATAGACTCATAAATATTTTACATCTATGTATGCATTTCTTCTTACCAGCTCTGTTATTTCTATTTCACTACAAACTCAAAATCTTTGCTAGTATCAAAAAAAAAATTCAAATTTTAAGTGGAGGAACAAAATGAAAATTCTTTCTTTACAATAGTGGTTTTACAGTTCAACAAACTGCAGCAGTACTTGTTTTGTGTATAAATTCTTTTATGGATTGCAATAAATAGAAAAATCAACAAAAGTGATTTTATATCCCGCCTGATTCTACCTCTGTACACCCTAATCTCTGAGCAACCTGGAATTCTACTAAGCAATTTTAAAAACACTGATCCATAAAAAGATTTTCTTTTTTCTTGCTATAGTAGAGCTGTAACTAAGTTATTTTCTGCTTATCTTTTACAACTAAAATGATATGAAAATATGTGCAGTGTTGTCATGACTGACAAGGGCAGGTTTACCTTGGTTTCTCTAAAAGCATCAATGAAGAGTTTTCTAAAGAGTTTCCATCTTGCTCTCTCTTTATCATTTAAAAAATCTTAGCCGGGCTCGGTGGCTCAGCCTGTAATCCCCCGCCTTTGGGAGGCTGAGGTGAGTGAATTGCCTGAGCCCGCGGGTTTGAGACCCGCCTGGGCAGCAAGACCTCATCTCTACAATAAATCAAAAAATCAGCTGGGTGTGGTAGCACATGCCTGTAATACCGGCTACTTGGAAGGCTGAGGCGGAAGGATCGCCGGAGTCCAGCAGGTGGAGGCTGCGGTGGCCGGGAGCGGCCACTGCACTCCAGTCTGGGTGACAGAGTGAGACTCCAACTCAAAAAAATAAAAAAATTAAAAAAAAAATAAAAAATCTTAACTCTTTTATTTTCTTTGCCATAAGATCATTTGCATAGAAATAAATTTGAAATAAATACCTCTGTACCATGACATTAGTTTGAAATCTACTGATGGTAACGTGGTCGATTTTCTTTGGAAATGTATTACACTGAAAAATTTATAAGGGTTTGAGGGAATCTAACGTGAGTTACTCCACCTACACACTTCCTTTATCTCACCTGATGACAATTCTATCTTTCCAATTATTGAGGACAAAATCTTTGTGTAATTATTGATAACTCTCCTTTTCTCACAGCTCATATCCATTGCATCAGAAATTTCTTTTATCTGTGATATCTGAAGAAATCTACACTGTGTCATTTCTGCTAGTACCAACTTGAATAAAGTGACCTTATCTCTAGCATGAATTGTTATATTGCTTCTCTATAATCTATTTCCCCGCCCCAGAACAAACATAGTCAAAGATCTATGTCTGCTTGTACATCTGCAATGGCTTTTATTTGTCTAAGAATAGCAGCCAATGCCTTACCAGACCTTTCCTGAATTGGCTCCCATTATCTGTGTAATGTATCTTTTGGCCCTCTTTCTGCCTCAGACACTCTGGTTTGTCTGTTCTACCCTGAACACACATGTGGGCATGCTCTGACTTTAGGTATTCTTTCTACAAGGAGACTCTTCTTTCTCACATATCCGCATTGCCATCTCTTGTGCTTATGTCAAATCTACTCAAAGCCACCCAGGTTACTTTGACCACCCTATTTAAAGTTGTAACATTTCCCTCCATCTGTACCATTCACACTTTAAATTTCTCTTTCCCTTCTCTACTTTTTATTTTCTCGCATAGCATTTATTAACAGCTAGCATACGTGGCATCACACTGAGTACCTGGTGTACTACTAGGGGAGAGAGGGCTAGCTAGAAACCCAAACTTTGCTGCATTTATTTTTGTAATAAATCCTTACTTGTACCCCCTCAGTTCTAATATAAAAAAAAATTTTTAAAAGCAATTAACTTGCCACATAATTTCCTCCCATTATTTATTTGATGTTTTCTTTCACTAGGAAGTAAAAGGGAAGGGGAAGAGCTTTGTCTAAGATAAATGCCGATGTATTCTAAGCCTCAAAAAATGAGAGAGATGGAACATTGTAAGTAATTAGTGAATAATTGTTAACTGAATAAATGAGAAGATAAATACATTTATATATAAGTGATAAGATTCATTCTTAATGTTCCCTGGATTTTGTTTTTCATTTCTTTCTATATTCTAATCAAACATCCACTTTTGAATCAAAGTTGATGCAACGTGCTATGACAGTTAATAATCAGTGCTAAAGGACATCATCCATTTCAGCATTATAACAAACAAGAATGTGCACCTGGGGACATTTGAATACTATAGGGCTTTTCCAGGACAATGGAATCTGCACATGATTCACTGGTATTTGAGTGATAAGACTGAGTATTGAGAATAATGAATTCAGAGTATACAAGTTATTTTTTCTTATTATGTAGTGAGATCTGTTTTTAATAAAACTTGGCTACAGAAATTAAGAAAAAATAAATCACTAACAATAAATGTGAATCCTTTTCTTTTAATGAAACATTGAATAGGTGTGATGTCTCAATATGCTCAGAGTGAATGTTAAACTTGAATTGGTCTGAGTAAACTAATTACAGAAACTCCTTCTTATTATGACTGCTATAGCAATGATATATTTTCTACTTAATTTTACACAATTCAATATGCATTCTTCATATTATTCCTGAGTCGATTATTAGTATTATTGAGCTAATTGCAGAGGAATAAAATCACACAAGAATGATTAAGTGACTCATCCAAGGATAAATAAGTGTGCTTCAAGCATAGATAAAGAGATTAAAAAATATTTACATCTGTGAGTTTATAAAGACCTTTTAATCTCATCTTTTAATATCGTATATCATTTTTTAAACAATTACGGGCATTTATATGACTACTATCTTTCTTTAAAACTGCTTTTACAATGAAAGGTTAACTAACGTTCAAACGATGAAAATTCAGGTTTTGAAATATGAGAATTACATTTTGTTTTTTCAAATGTTTGGGGATTTTCCACTTGATAATATTATTGCCCAACTATGAAGTTGTTTGTTACTGGATTTGAAAAGGTTACCTCATTACTACTTAAAAGAAGTATAAAACACTTAAACCTTTGCTTGCCTTTAGAAACGGAAGCTATTCATTATATTTCACATTTTTTTCCTCTCCACTTGTCATCAAACACAACAATTTTGATAAATCCTACATCAATTGTATTGTACGAATATTTCTCTAAAGCAAGTATAGCAGTATCAGGAAACTGCTGCTTAAGGGTGACTTTATTCATCTTTCTATTAATTTTTTTTTGTTTTGTGACATATGAATTATTTTTATGCCAGTTCTCAATGTAAAATATTACTGTATGGGTATTGAAAGCAGAAAGCTCTATATAAGCCATTTCATTCTGAGTTTTGCTGTTCATACATGAGACAAACCCTGAGTCAAAATTTCCTGATTCTTGTTAACTTACAGGAATCATTCAACACGTGCACACGGAAGAATAAACTTTACCTAAACACATGGTATGATTTTCACTTTGTTTCATTTTTCTTCAGATTTGATAGTTTGAAATAGTCTAACTACACACACACACACAGACACACACACACACACACACACACACACACACACACAGAACCATCATTATTTTTAATTAATTAAATTGTATCAATCTCTGATTTCAAATCACTTCTAATCCTCTTTCCGTGCCACTGATAATACTTTGTAACTCACTGCATCCTTTACGATTTATCTGACCTTTGATATGGTTTCTGTTTCTTTCTTATGCCTTAAAATATTTTAAATATTCCCTAACACATAAGAATATATATATTTTTAAATAATTTTCTGTTTCAATATTGTCAACAATTGGATATTCTTTATTGATTTTTTAATTTTAAAGATGCATGGTACAGTTCAGGATTAGGTAGATAAGTGGTCATCATACAGGTCAAGTTTGGGACTCCTTTTGGTACCCACTTCACCTGGTTAGAGATGAGGTACCCTTACTGATGTTATGTGCCCCTCCCCCCACTGATAGCATCCTGCTACTGTCAAACCCTTTCCTATAGTATTATGATAAATGTTCAGGGTCTGCTTATAAGTATAAATGTCACCATCTTAATTATTTTTAAATCAGTAAATTTCTTCCTGAAACGTATACAACCACCTTGTCCAAATTAATAACTTAGTAAAAATTAATTTGTCAAAATCAATAACAAAACATTAAGCTTAATTCTAAAGTTAAACATAATCCTAATTTTTCAATTATAGTAAAATAAGCAATAACTTGTACTCTTCGTTTTTGAGAAATGTATCCTTTTAATCAAACGTTTATAGATAATTTTTACTCAAATTTCAGCAGTGCAGCTTCTAAATTAATAAGAATATGGAATTCTAAAGTTCAAAGAGAACTTTAAAAAATGAGATTATGAAAATCATTAACTTAAGGGGATTGAATTCTGGGGCTCAGTGTAGAAAAAAGATTTCTCAAGGTGATAAATCTAGTGAAAGATCAGAGCTGAAACACAACATTTTTCATTAAGTTTTTAATTATGACTTTTAATTAGTCATCACCCCACTATTCTCTAAGTCCGTAGCAAATAGTGTGCTTTATTACAAATATCAACATCAGTCAATTATTTTCAAATATTGTAATGTAGTATAAAATGTTCAGTAACATGTAGGTTTCTTAAGTGAACAGACTCAGATTAAAACAACAGCAACCAAAACTCTGGAATGCTACCTTAAAATTCCTATAATGTTTCCTTCAATCACAATCTTATCCATCCCCCCATAAATATATAAACTTCCATCCATATTTCTAACATTGTAGATTAATTTTCCCATAGTTGTACCTTATATAAATAAAATCATAATGTTTACTTTTTATGTTTGCCTCTTTCTGCTTTGGGTTTGTGAGTTTTATTCATACATTATCATTGCTGTATGGTAGTCCATAGTATAAAGATACCAAAATGTATTTGCTCATTTTCTTGTTAATGCTTGTTTGCATAGCTTGCATTTTGGAGATGTTATGATAAGTGCTACAATAAACATTATTGTGAAGAATTTTTCATAAACATAAGCAGGCATTTTCTGAATACTCAGGTCTAAATTGTGTTCCACTTCCCCAAATTAATGGTCTCTCTTGTTTCATAATATCAAAGTCCTATCACCCAGTACCTTAAAGGTGACTACTTTTGAATAGAGGGTCTATAGAGAGGCAATTAAGTTAAAATGAAGTTACAAAGATATGCCCTAATCCAATATAAGTGGTGTCCTCTTAAGAAGAGGATATTTGGAAACAGACACAGAGAGAGGGGAAAAATTGTGGACACACGATACGCATCTATAATCTGAGAGGCATGGTACCAATTCTTCTTTAGGGACCCCAGAAGAAATTAATTCTCCCATAATCTTGATCTCAAACTTTCATCCTCAAGAACCATGAAAAAGTATATTTCTGTTGTTTAAGCCCCCCAGTCTGTGGTATTTTTAAAGGAAGCCCTATCTAGCAAACTAATAAAAGTATCTTCCTAAGAATTAAATTAGTTGACCGGGCTTGGTGGCTCAGCCTGTAATTCCGTGCTTTGGGAGGCCGAGGTGAGTGGATTGCCTGAGCCCGAAGGTTCGGGACCCGCCCGGGCAACTTGGCGAGACCTCATCTCTACAATCAGTCAAAAATTAGCCAGGTGTGGTAGCGCGCGCCTGTGGTTCCAGCTACTTGGAATGCTGAGGCAGAAGGATCGCCAGAGCCCAGCAGGTCGAGGCTGCAGTGGCCGCTCTAGACTGAGTAACAGAGTGAGACTCCAACTCAAAAAAAAAAAAAAAAAGGAATTAAATTAGTTGAGCAAGGTATATGCATATGCTCAGGTTTAATAACTCAACTTTTTCTAAAGTGATTGTACAAGTTTATATCTTTTCTAGCCACATATGAGCATTCCAGGTGCCCCCAGACTTTTCTGTTTTGTATTTTCTTTTTCATTAATCCTTTATGGTGGGTGTGAAATGATATCTCATGGTTGCATTTGGCATTCCCATGATTACTAAGGTTGAGCACATTGTCATATGCTCATCAGCCGTTTGGATATCTTCTTTGGTATTAAGCCTCTCTCCATTGCTATTTATACATAAGCATGTCTTATATTTAAGGAAAATTAATTCTAACTTCTTCACTTGGGTGAGCTATACTCTTTTCATACCCAAACATGTGAAAGAATAACAGCCTAGACTTTGCAAAGTTTTCCATGTGAGAAAAACGAGAAATTCTCAAATATTCTTCTATTTAATCACCTATGGTTGTATTCAATATTTGACATTATCTCTTCACTGAATTGTATTTCATTCCTAAACCAGACTGTTACTATTAATCCTTTTTGTGTTTCTCGTGAATTCTACCATTCTCTATACCATAAACCTGTATTTCGCTCACATAAATCTATTTATTATTCCTTGGATAAATGAATTACTTTCTAGTGTACAGGTTGCTGAGACATTATTTGAATGATGGTCACTGATATCTTTCCAGTTAGAGAAGATTTACACAATTTCTTTTTATCCTGCTATATTTAGACTTTTAAAGAACCTAATGAGGTTATGATTTTGAACTAACTCAACTAAATAGCTTCAAGATTAGAGATGGTTGTATTGTGAAACTAATATCTTTCTTGGAGAGTTACTGGTTTAACTTTTTAGATGCAACCAAATGATCTTTGAAGCTTTTGAAATAGACATAATGAGTTAAAAAATAAGGTGCAAAAGCAAGGATTCCTCACCTACCAGATATTCATTAGTTTATAACGAATAATATTTTTAATTAATTGAGACATTTGGTTTATTTCATGCCATAGTAAACATTTAAGAGCAGTCTTGCTCTTGGGTGTTGACATTCTAAATTAGACAACATGATATAGACACAAAACATCATGGGTAAAGCAGTGGGAGCCTAATTGCAGAACAGTACATATGTTTTTAAAATTATACTTATGCACTCATAACATAGATTTTGTTACTATTTTCCTACTATTTAAATACATAGAATGTTATGCCAAAGCATCTCTTACCCTTCTTTGAATTATAAAATGTATGCTAGGAAACTATCTAAGTAAAGTCATTTATGAAATTTTATTTTCCTTTTTCATTTCATTGTTTTCTTTAAAGAATGTTTTGATTAGTGTTCTAGTAAAAATTTGTTGCCAGCTCAAAAAAAGCTCAACTAACTAGTTTTGTAAAATGTTGTTTTAACTGGTGAGATATTTAAACTGACCCCCCAAAAATATGAATTTCTCTTAATGGTACAGATGTCAGTTCAAAACAGAAACTGAAATGTGTTTACAGGCATTTTAAAAAATGAACAAATAAACAGTATTCCATCTGAATGTGTCTATAATTGTATTGCTGTCCTATCATGTCCTTTTTAAATAATCCGGTCTATTGAATTCTGTGTAAAAGAGGTATAATAATGAATGAATGGAAACGAGTACAAAATGAGCTTTGTAAATGACCTGTGTATTCTTTCTTTCAATATCTAATGTTGTATGTAGGAGTACCGGGAAATGAGCTTCTTGTGAGAACCCCTTCACTCACCACCTACTCTATACACCAATATCTCTCTCAAGGATGAAGAATACGAAATCTGTTTCCCAGATTTCAGGATGCTGGTTAGAATGCTAGGCATAAGAAGTCAAAATAGCATATGGGGATTTTTCTTCTTCTTCTTCCTTATGCTCTTCTGAAATAGCAGGTAGCTTGTTACATGGAGCACTAGAAAATCCCAATAAAAGAATCTCAGACCTTTGGGAGGCTGAGGTGAGTGGATTGCCTGAGCCCGCGGGTTCGAGACCCGCCTGGGCAGCGAGACCTCATCTCGACAATAAATCAAAAAATCAGCCGGGCATGGTAGTGCGCGCCTGTAATTCCAGCTACCCGGAAGGCTGAGGTGGAAGGATCGCCGGAGCCCAGCAGGTCGAGGCTGCGGTGGCCGGGAGCGGCCACTGCACTCCAGTCTGGGCGACAGAGTGAGACTCCAACTTCAAAAAAAAAAAAAAGAATCTCAGAAAAATAACTTAGGACATTGAAGTAAATGTATATATTATATAGTAATTAAATATAATTCCTGGAGAATCACTTCTTTCTTGCTATTGGGTATTGGAAGAAATTGAATATTAACCATAAAATATCAAGTAGTCATTGACACCCAATTTGTTTTTGTTAACTGGATCTTTTATAATCTACAAAGACAGAAAATTTTGGTGAAAATAGTAGTGCCCAGTTTTATAGAGGAAGTGGTATATTTGATATGGGACCTAAGATTTGAAATCTCAAGTCAATTGCATGAATTAATTTCTTATATTTCTACAATGACTATTTCTGCTTCATTGCTCCCTCCTCTAACTGATTCTTACATTCTTGTGGGAAGTTCTCTATGACGAGTTGGCAGTGAGGGAAAAAAAGTAAGATGATATATTAGTGTCCTATTTCATAGTGGCCTAAAACAACACAAATGTATATTTTAAAGTTCCAGAGAAGTCCAAAATGGTTCTCACTAGACTGAAAACAAGGCATCAGCCGAGGTGTGTTTCTTCTGGAAGTTCTAGGTGAGAATATATTTCTTTGCCCTTTCCAGGTGCTATAGGCCTCCTGAATTTCTTGACTCATGGTCTCTTGTAATATTCAAAGCCAGCAGAGCAGCACAGTATTTTCAATTCTCCCTCTGACTTTGACCATCCTCCTTCATTATTTCTCTTATAGGGACCATAGTGATTATTCTAGGTCTACCCAAACAATTCAAGATAGGCTTCTCATCTCAAGATCATCTAATTTACAAGCTTAATTATGCCTTTAATCTTAATTCTCCCTTGCCATGTACAACGGACTGGATGTTTGTGTACACCCAAAATTAATATGTTAAAATGCTAACTCATGTTGATACTAGGAGGTGAAGTTTTGGAGAGGAAATTAGATAATGAGGTTAGACCATCATAAATGAAATTAGTGCCCTTAGAAAAAGGATACCAAAAACACTCTCTGCCTCTTTATTTGCAATGAGAACACATCATTAAAGAGACAGCATTCTACAAATTAGTGATACGGATTTTTCAGGCCAGACTGTTCTTTGAGAGTGTCAGTTCGTTAGGCTGGCAAGCCTAGTCCCAGAAGTATTGGCTCTAATGGGTTGGCAAGCCAAGCCCTGAGAGTGTTGTAGTCCCCAGAAGTGTCTCATTTTCGGAGTCTTGCCTTCTTCTACCAGCTCTTCCAGTTCAAATGGCTCCATCAACTGACAAGCCAGTTTCTGGGGTGCACAGCTCTTCAACTCTAATGATCTTCTATAGCTCTTCAGGTTGGGCTTCTTGTCTCATGCCCAGGAAGAATGAGGGACACAGATGGCCAGAAAGTAAGAAAGCAGGATTTATTGAGAGGACAGAAGAACTCCCACAGTGGAAGGGGACACAATCGGGTTGCCAATTTGCAGCTGAAACTTGGTGCTCATATAGCCCTAAGACTGAGCTGATTGGCAGGAGGTAGGGGCCTAATGGTGAACTGATTTATTGGTACTTGGCAGCAAGCTGATTGGTTGTTTTTCTATCCCAGCATTGAGTACTGAAGCTCTAGCTTGAGAGGCTTGCAGGGAGTTTGTTAACCAACATGAATGTATCAGTTCAGAGACCTGCTGGAAATTCACTATGTTGTTACCAGGGGACCCGCCCTGTCTGTCTACCCAGCTTTTCTCTGGCTATCTCCTCTCTCATTGGGAAGTGGGCCCTCACCAGACACAATTTTGCTACTGCCTTGACCTTGAATTCCCTAGTGTTCAGAACTGTGAGAAATAAATATTTGTTGTTTCAGCCACCTGACCTATGATACTTTGTTATAGCAACCAAAACTGACATATATGACATGTGACATATATTAACAAATTCCGGGAATTAAAACATGTAGACATATTTGAGAATAACTATTTTGCCTAGCACACTTGGTTTTGCCCAATTATCTTGTGTCAGAAGTAGACTGTCAAAATAACATCACTTTCACACATAGTCCTTAAGAATAATGACTAAGAGACTTCTCCCAGTAGTTAGCACTTCAAGCAGTCTATTTGGTTGTCATATTGTATTTCTGATAAATGGCCAGATGTGTAACTACTTACAGATTTGTGGATGTTGATTAATAATTTTGCTGTAGGATCCTGAATTTGAAAATAATAGAACTGGAGAACTGGGAACAAGTTGGTGAGGGAAAGAGATAAATGGATAGAGTGTTAAAATTTTGTACAGAGTAAGAATGTTTATTTTTAAGATAAATTATAAGTTATTATAGTCAATGCAGAAGATGACATAATTAATTATGCAATACATCAGAGGTATAAGTGCCTTTGCTGCGGGTACATGTGTGAAGGGGCCATAACAGCAGAGATTCAGTTTATACAGGAGCTCAAAAACATGTATTACTTCTCACCAAGTGTGATTGGCTTAATGCACTGCCAAGTGCCCATCTCATGTTCAGTGCAGGCTAACACTGTGCCTTAAAATAATTGTGTTCTGCAGTGGAAGAGCTAGTCTGGTAAATAATATCAGGTTGTCTATATAGTACACATTAAAACACAATGAAAGCAAAATAATTTTAAGCCCATTCAAGATGTATTGATTTAACGTCTTCATTCTAACAAACTCTCCATGTTGTTTTTATCTTAAGTTGAAGAGCAGTTCAGGAGATGGGCACTCACTACTTGTGGAAAAATGAAACAGTTGACTTATTTTTATTACAATGCAATTTTAGCCTATAAGTGATATACATTAATTATCTGCCTTTTGAAGCATATGAAGTGTTACAGTGAAGGCAAAAGAACAAACATACAAAAAACATTTTTAAAAGCACACAGAAACACTATTGCACCAAATTGAGGGATGTTTATGTTGATGGTCATAATAATGAGGTCTTCTCAAAATTTAATGTAAATGCAAATTGTCTGGGGAGTGTATTATACTTCAGAAGGCTGGGGCAGGAACTGAGGCTAATAAGTTTTAAAAAGCTTTCAAGTGACATTGACATTGCTAGTCCAAAGACCATATCTTGACTGGCAAAGATGATGATGATGATAAAATAAAGATACTGCTGTTACTGCAGCTGTTGGTAATGATTTTAGTCACAAAAATCTAACTTTCCACAGTGAATAAAAATGTTTATGCTATATTAATATATTTTTATGATTCAAAAACCATTTTCTTATGATTCAAAATAGTAACTAATAATAAATGTTTTAAACACTTCATCAATGATATTTAAAGACCATTTATGGAAGTGTTAGTGATATCAGCATGTATTAAACTCACTTCAAAAAATATCACCATTCTAAATAGGTCTATTCCATGGAAACAACAATGAGTATATCCTCACATTAATTAAGCACAATAACTTGCATAATTTAATATTGACAAGAATTAACCATGCAAAAATAAGAAAAGGGCAAAGCTATGAATTTAGTTTACAAATCCAAATCTTTTCCTTGTGTAATTGTGCTTAAATGACTGAACTTTTTTAGCCTTGATATTTCATCCCAATGATGTAGGCTTTTTATCTTAATTTGCCCATTTTATCTAGTAAATATCTTTTTTTCTGAGACTGAGAAGCACAAAGTTGTTATATTGTGTTGAGAATAACTCCTTGCTATGAAATCAGACCACTAGCAAAAACCAGTGTGTCAGAGATTATTTGGAAAATGGTATCTCTGAGCAATGCTTCTTTACTTATTAAAAGACTAGCTGGAAACAGACTGGCTATGATTCTCTGGACCCTAAATGAAAGTAAATTTTCAGTGAACCTATGAATTCAGTGACACTATTTCAATAGGCTTGTTCTAAAACATAATACATAATTTGTGAGTATTTTCTGTATTACATAGACAAACATCAGACATAGGCCTTTTTCATTAATGAGTCAATTAATTAACTCATTAAAAATTAAACTAAGCCAGGCTCGGTGGCTCAGCCTGTAATCTCGCGCCTTTGGGAGGCTGAGGTCAGTGGATTGCCTGAGCCCGCGAATTCGAGACCCACCTGGGCAGCAAAACCTCATCTCTACAATAAATCAAAAAATCAGCCAGGCGTGGTAGCACATGCCTGTAATTCTGGCTACTTGGAAGGCTGAGGCGGAAGGATCGCCGGAGTCCAGTAGGTTGAGGCTGCGGTGGCCAGGAGCGGCCACTGTACTCCAGTCTGGGCGACAGAGTGAGACTCCAACTCAAAAAGAAAAAATTAAACTAGACATTTTAATCAAATTCTAAATCAAAATCCAGTTTTATATTTCCACATAAAAAAGTAATTGGTGCATAGTATTCATCTAGGATTCAGGAGGAGACAGACTTACAAAGAATACTTTTCCATCATCTCTTTTTAAAGAGAAGCTATACATAAATAAACATTTAAATAGTAATGTCATCAGCTTGCCATAATATAGCGATGATAGCAGGAATTCAGATAAATGAGCACATCCATGGGCCAAAATAATTGGTGAAGAAGATCAAGTTCAAGAGTTGTTAAAAATGCATAGCATTTTATTTGATAAAGAATATAGTGTGGGTGATATCTTATTTGGTTTTTGCTTCTATAACAAGATACCACAAAACTGGGTAATGTATAAACAACAAAAATTTATTTTTCACGGCCTTGGAAGCTCAAAAGTACAAGGTCAAGATACCGGTATTTGGTGTCTGATGAGGTATTCTCTGTTTCTAAGATTACAGCTAGTCATAGCATTCTTTGGAGGTAACAAGCACCGTGCCCTCACGTGGCAGACAAATGTAAGAATAAGATATGTGAACTCTCTCTGATACCTCTTTTATAGGGGCATATTCAATATATACATGAGGGTGAACCCCCTCTCCCACTTAATCACTTCCTTTAAGGCTCCATCTCTTAAACCCACCATAATGGGTATTAAGTTTAAACATAACATTTGGTGGGGGCGCACATTCTTATCTTAGCAGATGTGTGTATGTGTGTGTGTGCATGCTCATGACACATAAACATGTACCTGTATGTTTCCAGTTGAGAAAAGCATAGTAAGGAGTGAGAAGTACTAGTGTTTCTACTAATCTAATTGGCATTGAAAACCTTGTATGTGTCATATATTGGACTGAGTGCTAGACATATAATGATTAATAGGATTTGATCCTATTATAAGAAGTGGGAAGATTAATTCAAGAAGAATACATTATGGTAACAGAAACATTATGATGGAAGACATAAACAAGATACAGTTAAGTTGATAGTCATTTCCATTGAGGATAAGGATGAAGGAATTAGGTGTGGTTGTGTAATAGTACATAAAATTTTGGCTAAAATAAAATATTAATGCATAAACATTGAGAGATAAAGTAGGCAAGGTTGATTAAGATCAGAGTCTGGAAAATATCTTATAGTTTGCTAATTTTATTTTTTTGTTTAATTTCTTGGGGTTTTTTTCCTTTGCATAACAGAGTATGCAAATAATTCCAAGATTTTGCAGGCAGATTAATTTTTTTGTTCTGGTAAAAATACATAACATAAAATCTAACATTCTAACCATTTTTAGGTGTACAGTTCAGTAATGTTAAGAATAATTACATTGACGTGAAAACAATCTTCAGAACTCTCCATATTACAAAACTAAAACTCCTTGCCCATTAAACAACTCCTCTTCTCCCACATCAACTCCTAGTCACCTCCAATCTGCTTCCTCTTTCTATGAATTTGACTATTTTAGGTACCTCATCTAAGTGGAATCATTAGTATTTCTTTTTTGTGACTGGTTTATTTCACTAAGCATAATGTCCTCAATATTCATTTATGCTATAACATGTGATAGGATTTGCTTACTTTTTAAGGCTGAATAATATTTCATTAAAAGTATTCATAACATCTTGTTTATCTTTTCATTTATCAATGGACATGTTTTTACCTCTTGGCTATTGTGGATGAGACTGCTACTAAGTGATAATATCACTTAGAATAAGTGATATTAAAAGAATAAGTGATATTGAAAAGAATTTTCAATTCTTTTGAATATATACTCAGATGTGATTTGCTGGATCTTATGGTAGTTCTATTTTTCATTTTTTGAGGACTTGTCATACTGTATCACATCTCTTCCAACCATAATGGTATGAAACTAGAAATAAATAATAGGAGAAATTCTGTAAAACTCACAGATATGTGAAAATTACAGAATATGCTTCTAAACAATCATTGGCCCAAAGAACAAATTAAAAGATAAATTTTTAAAAATGCCTTGAGTCAAAATGAAAATATGAACCCAAAGTATCAAAGAGATATACATGTCAACAAGAATAAAAAACAAAGATCTCAAATAACCAACCTAAATTTACACTAAGAAAATTAGGGAAAAAAAGGAACCAAGTTTAAAGTTAGTAGAACAAAGGAAATACAAAAGATAAGTACAGAGATAAATAGAGTAGAAAAGATAAATGAAACAAATTTAAATTATACAAAATTAACAAGCCTTCCTTTATGTATACTAAGAAAAAAGAGAGGGATCAAATAAATTAAATCAGAAATGTAAAAGGAGATATACAACTGTTACCACTGAAACACAAAGGATCACAACAAACAAACTATGAACAATTGTACACCAAAAAATTGAATAACCTAGTAGTAATGAAATAAGCCTAGAAATATGCAGACTAAAAAGTTCAAATCATGAAGAAAAAAATAAGTAATCAATAATGAATAAGAAGACTGGAATTAGTAATAAAACATTTCCCAATAAAGAAAAGTCCATTGTCTGATATTTTCAATGTTAAATTCTACCAAAAAGGTAATGGTGAGTTAAAACTATTCCATAAAATTGAAGGGTGGGAGTTACTTTCAAAGTCATTTTATTAAGGCCAGTATTACTCTGGTACCAAAGATAGATGAAGATACTACAAGAAAAAAATTACAGGCCAATATTCCCAATGAACCTAGATGCAAATATGCTCAACAAATATTAGTAAAATGAATCCAACTGCATAGTAAAAAGATCATTCCCTATAATCAAGTTTATTCCTGGAATGCAACATGGTTCAACAGACACTAATCCAAAAATGTTATACCTCACATTAATAAAATGAAGGACAAAAACCGTATGATCATCTCAATGGATAAAGAAAAGTTATAAAAGGTATTTAACAAAATTCAACATCCTTTCATGATAAAACAACAACAACAAATTCCTGGGCTACTCCTCCGGGTCCCTTCCCACTGTGGGAGCTTTTCTGTCATCTCAATAAATCCTGCTTACTCACTTAAAAAAAAAAAAAAAAAAACTCTCAAAAATTTAGGTATAAAAAATGCATCTCAACACAATAAAGACCATACACGAAAAGACCATAGATAACATCATATAATTTACTAAAGTTGTAATATACAAAATCAATATACAAAAGTCAGTAGCATTTCTATAAATTTCTATAAATTTAAAGGCCTCTATCCTAGAAAGATATCAAGAAACCATCCTATTTACAATGACTATAACAAAATCATAAATGCTTAGAAATATATTTAACCAAGGAGATGAAACACTTGTGCACCGCAAACCCTGAAACATTGATGAAGGAAACTGAAGAAGATACAAATAAATAGAAATATATCCAGTATTCATAAACTGAAATAATTAGTATTGCCAAAATGTCTATATTACCTTAAGTCACCTACAGATTCAAAGCAATCTCTATCAAAATTTCTATTACGTTTTCACAGACACAGAGAAAACTATTGTAAAATTTGTACAGAACCACAGAAAAGCCTAAATAGCCAATGCAATCTGGAACAATAAGGACAAAGTTAGAGGCACCATACTACTTGGTTTCAAAACCTACCACTACTGTAGTAGCTAAAACAGCATGATACTGGAATAAATACAGACTCATAAACAAAAGGAGCAAAAAATAGAGCCCAGAAATAATTTTTTGCGTCTATGGTTAGTTGATTTTCTACAAAGATGATAAAAACACAACAGAAGGAGAGACTTTTCATTAAATTGTGCTGAGAAAACTGAATATGCACATACAGGAAATTAAAAAGAAACTCTCATCTCATGCCAAGTACAAAAATCAACCCCAAATTGATCTAATACCTAAACCTAAGACCTGGAAGTGTAAAATAACAAGGAGGAAATGTAGGAGAAAAAGACAATGATTGTTTGGATATGAACCAAAAATGCACAGGCAACAAAAGCAAAGAAAAAATAATTGACTAATGAGATTATGTCATACCAAAAAGTTTCTACACAACAAAGTAAACAATCAGTCATATGGAAGGTCAATTTCTAGTTCTTTTAGAAATTCCCACACTGTTTTCCATAAAAGATGAACTAGTTTGCATTCCTACCAGCAGTATAGAAGCATTCCCTTTTCTCTGCATCCTCCCCAGCATCTGTTGTTTTTTGTCCTGTTAATGATGATCCTTCTTATTGGGGTTTCATGATATCTCAATGTGGTTTTGATTTATATTTCTCTGGTGATTAGTGGGGCTGAGCATTTTTTCATGTGTCTGTTGGCTGTTCATATGTCTTCTTTTGAGACGTGTCTAATCATGTCTTTTGTCTACTTTTTAATGGGTTATTTGATTTTTTCTTTCGGCATGTTTGAGTTCCTTGAAGATATGACCTATGTCAGATATACAGTTGGCAAATATTCTTTCCCATTCTGTGGGCTGTCTGCCTACTGTCTTGATGGTTTATTTTGCTTTGCGGAAGCTTATTAGTTTAATGAGGTCCCACTTGTCTATCTGATCTCTTATGGCATGGGCACTTGGGGTTTTGATCAGGAATTAGCAGCCAGTTCCAATTTCCCTAAGGGTGTCTCCTGCATCTTCTAAAGTTCTTATAGTTAGAGGTTTTACATTTAAGTCTTTGATCCATTTAGAGTTTATTTTTGTGAGATTATAGGTAGGGGTCCTGTTTCACTCTTCTGCATGTGATCAACCAGTTTTCCCAGCACCATTTACTGAGTAAGTTCTCCTCTCCCAGTGGTTGTTGTTGGAGCCTTTGTCAAAAATGGATTGGTTGAGAAATTGAGGTTTTACTTCTGGAATCTGTCCTGTTCCATTGGTCCATATAGCTCCTCTTGTACCAATACCAGGTTGTTTTGATTATTGTAGTCTTATAGTAAAATTTAAAGTCTGAAAGTGTAACACTTTCCACATTGTTTCTTTTGCTAAGGATTGTTTTGGCTTTTTGTGGCCATTGATGTTTCCATATGAATTGCTCTATTGTTGGTTTGTTGGTTGTTTAATGGGTACTGTGTTGAATCTGTAGACAGACTTTAGTGGGATGGACATCATAACAATGTTGATTCTTCCTATCCATGAGCATGGAATATTTTTCCATTTGTTTGTGATTTCTTTGAGCAGTGTTTTGTAGATTTCATTATAAAGGTCTTTCACTTCTCTAGTTAGGAAGATGCCAAGGTATTTTATTTATTTTGTGCCTGCTACGAATGAGATTATGCTTTTTATTTAGTTCCCTGCCTGTTTGCTTTTGGTGTATGAGAATGTGACTGTGTTTTGCACACTTATTTTGTACCCCGACTCTTTGTCAAAGACCTTTATCACAGAAAGCTGGTGTTTTTGTTTTTGTTGTTGTTGTTGTTTTAACAGATTCTCTTGGATTTTCAAGGTGTAGAATCATATCATCAGCAAAAAGGAATAACAACTTCCTCTTTCCTATTTGGATACCACTGATTTCCTTCTCTTCTCTAATTATTCAAGCTAGGACTTCCAACAAAATGTTGAACAAGAAGGGTGAGAGTGGGCAGCCTTGTCTTTTTCCAGATTTCAGGGGAAATTATTCCAGTTTCTGTCCATTTAGCAATATGCTGGCTGTGGGTGTACTGTAAATAGAGCTTATTATTTTGAGGTATGTTCCTTCTATGCCTAGGTTTTCTAGGGTTTTTATCAAGAAGGGATGCTGTATTTTATCAAAAGCTTTTAATACATATAATGATATAACTATGTGGTTCTTGTTTTTACATCTGTTGATGTATTTAATTACATTTTTGGTCTTATGGATGTTGAACCAGTCCTGCATGCCAGGGATGAGGCCTACTTGCTCATGGTGGATGATTTTGGAGATATGTTGTTGGATCCAATTGTAGAATCATTTTGAGATTTTTTTTGCATCTGTTTTCATTAGGAATATTGAACTGTAGTTTTTTTTTTTTTTGAATCTTTACCTGGTTGGGTATCAGTGCGATATTAGCTTCATAAAATCATTTGGGGAAAGACTCATCTTTCTCAATTGCCTGAAATACTTTCAAAGGGATTGGTATCAGCTCTTCCTTGTATGTTTTGTAGAATTTCTCTTGAAAGCCATTTGGTTCAGGGATTTTTTCAGTAGACAATTTTCTTATAACGAAGTCAGTTTCCTGGGTTGTTATCACTCTGTTTAGTGTCTCCATGTCTTCTTGTTTCAACCTTGGGAGGCTGAGCAATGTCAGAAAGTCCTTCATTTCATTTAGATTATCAAGTTATTTCCATACAGGTGTGCATAGTAATCTCTGATAATCTTTTGTATTTTTTGGGGGGGTCAATTGTGATTTGACCTTTTGCATTTCTGATTCTGTTTATTTGGGTTTATTCTCTCTTTTTCTTGGTCATTCTGTCTATGGGGTCTATCAATCTTGTTTATTCCTTCAAAGAACCAGCTTTTTGTTTTATTGATTTTTTTCTGTGATTTTTTTGTCTTCTATGTCTCACAAATGGGCTTCAACTTTGGTGATCTGGAATCTTCTGCTAAAGTTAGAGTTTTGGTGAGCTTGTCTATCCCACTCTTCTAGGTGATTTTTTAGACTGTTAACTTGCTATCCTTTCATTTTCTTGATGTGTGTTTGAAAGGATATAAATTCACCTCTTACAACTGTTTTCATGGCATCCCAGAGGGTTGGTAAGATGTTTCTTCATTTTCATTTGTTTCCAGATATTTTTTAATTTTTGTTTTGATTTTTTGTGTTGACTCAGTAGAGGTTCATCATCATGATGTTTAGTATCCATGTCTTTGTGGGATTTTAGGGAAATTTATTGGTGTTGATATTTATTTTTATTCCACTGTGGTCTGAAAAGGTGCATGGCAGTATTTTGATCTTACAAAATTTGCTTGCGCTTGATTTATAGACAAGGATGTGATCAATCTTGGAGTATGTTCTGTGTGGCGATGAGTAGAATGTATATATTCCGTGGTTGTTGGGTGGAGTGTTCTGTAGGTATCTATGAAGTCCATTAGGTCAAATGTCAAGTTGAAATTCCAGATCTGTTGATTTTTTGCTTTAATTATCTATCTAGTGTTTTAGAGGGATATTTAAGTACCCAGCTATAACAGTGTTAGAGGTATTTTTTTTTAAAGTTTATTTAGTAGTTGCTTTATAAATGATGGTGAGCCTGTGTTGGGTGAATATTTGTTTAGGATGGCTATTTTTTGTTGATGGATTAAACAATTTATCATTATGTAGTGTCCTGCCTTATTTTTTTTGATTTTTGATAGCTTAAAGTTTGTTTTATCTGATATTAAGATCGTGACTCCTGCTTTCTGTTGTGATCTATTTGCCTGGAAACTCATTTTTCATCTTCTAACTTTGAGTCTGTGTGCATCCCTTGTGGTGATACGAGTTTCCTGGATGCAGCAGATTACTAACTCATGGTGTTTTATCCATATTGTCATTCTGTGCCTTTTTTGTGGTGCATTTGCTCCATTCACATTCAGGTTGATTATTGAAACGTGAATGTTTATTCCTCATCATGAGGTTCTTATAAAGCTTTTTCTTTGTTTATTTTTAACTTTTGGGTTGATGTATATGTGTCTTTTCTAGTTTGCAGTCACAATGTATTATCTGTTGGTTCTGTGTTCTCCTGCTCTCTTGAAAAGTGGGTGGTCATCCTTTTGTTTCTTTCTTCTTTCTTCTTCTGCTTAATATCTTTTAAGCATCTCTTGTAGAGCCAATCTGGAAGCTGCATAGTCTCTTAAGGATTGGATGTCTGGGAAGGATTTTAATTCTGTATCACTGATGAAGCTGAGCTTGACTGGGTAGGGAATTCTTGATCGAAATTGTTTATCTTGGAGGACTTTGAATATTGAACTCCAGTCCCTTCTAGCTTGTAGTGTTTCTACCAATAGGTCTGCTGCTATTCCGATTGGGTTTCCTTGGTAGGTAGTCTAACTTCTCTCTCTTGCTGCCTTTAGGACTTGTTCTTTTGTACCTACATTGTGTAGGCAAATTACTATGTTCCCAGGGGTTGGTCTTCTCATTTGATGTCTTGCAGGGGTTCTTTATATCTCTTGGGTTTGAATGGTTACATCTCTGGTGAGATGAAGAAAGTTTTCTTGAATAACCTCCTGGTATACTTGCTCCAAGGTGTTCTCCTTACCCTTTCTTCTTCTAGGATAACAACCAGGCATAGGTTCAGACTCTTGATATAATCATACATCTCTTGGAGGCTTTGTTCTTTCTTTCTGAATGTTCCTTTATGTTTTTTGCAAGTTGTGCTAATTCCATCTTTTGATCTTCAAGTTCTGAGATTCTTCTGCTTGATTAATTCTGCTTTCCATGCTTGCCATCTTGTTATTCACTTCCTGGATAACATTTTTTTTTTATGGCCAAAATCTCTGTTACAAGGTCTTTTGGTGTTGCATCTTGTCTTTCTTGATTCTTATTCATTCGTTCCATCCATTCCCTAATCCCTGTTGTATTCTGGGGCCAGTCATTGGTGACCTCCTTTGTTTGGGCTCTGAGGTCTGATTTTCAGGTGTTATCTCTTTAGTACACTGGAAAGTTCCTGTGGTCTTCCTTTGATTTCTCATTCGTAGAGCCCTTTCTTTTCTCTTTAGTTCCATTATACAGTGGCAAGGGGAGAGACTTTCTCTTCTGTTGCTTGCTCAGTTCTCTATTCCTCCCTGATCAGGGCTCTGAATTTGTTCTATTTTGAAACAGGGCTGAGGGCTGGGAGGTTTTGCTGTCTCTTGTAGTTTTGGAAATTAAATGAGGTGGAGGATTGGGAGCTAGGATTCAGAAACAGCTTGCAAATCACAATGTTCTTTGATTGTGGTATGGGTGAGTCTCTAAGACTCACTCCCCACCACCACTATATATGCAATACATAGGGTACATGTGTGTACCCTCTGAATCCAAGGTACAGTAATGACAATGAGGAGGATAGAGAGAGAGAGAGAATGAAATGAGATGGATTTTTTAAAAAGAAAAGCAGAAGCCAAACCCCCCCAAAATTGAATGTGCCCCCACACACACATACACTCACACACACAAATGAAAACAAACTGTAAAAAAAAAAAAACAAAAACAGGAAAGCCAAACACACACTTGCCCAACATAAAATGAAGGAGAAGAAAAAAAGAGATGAAAAAAAGAAATTCAAACAGAACTCTCACACATACATTCACACACACATTTATTTTAAAAAAAAGAACAAAATAAAAATGAACAAAAAACTGAAAAATGAACACTCAGTCATTCACATACATACATAAATAGAAAACAAACAAACAAACAAACAAAAACAAAGAAGAGATAAAGAACAAAAAGAAGGAAAAAAAGGTGGAGGACTGTAGATCAAACCCTCATACACACATTCATGCACAAAGGAAAAATAATTAAAAATAAACAAACAAATACAACCTGCTTTTTCGTGGAAGGTTCTGTAATTGTTCCTCTCAGCTGCTCTCAGATAAGCCCCTTTGCTGTCTCCTGTGGAGCTGCAGCCTTGTTCACAATCTTCCCAGTGTCTGGTGCAGGGAAGGAGGAGGAGATGGTGAAGGTGGGTGGGGCTTAAGTCTTCCCCTCTCACTCTCATATGGTCAGGAAGATCCCCTCTGATGGAGATGTGTAAGATTGTTTCTTCCCCAGGTGCTGGCAGGGGGATGCCCCAGTCAGGCTTATCCTGGAGTAGAGTTCTCCTTTCATGGCTGACATCCAGGCTCTTCCTGGGCTCACTTCTCTCAGTTGTGCCCTAGTCATGTGGGTCTGACATTCAGAGGATTGCTGAAGACGAGGGGGGTGGGTCAGCCCCAGACT
Organism: Carlito syrichta; assembly: GCF_000164805.1. Taxonomy (NCBI): domain Eukaryota; kingdom Metazoa; phylum Chordata; class Mammalia; order Primates; family Tarsiidae; genus Carlito; species Carlito syrichta. The sequence goes on from NW_007255712.1 coordinate 704,347, forward strand.
CACTGGCTGATAACTTTGGGAGTCTTCCTTCTCCTTTTCTGGTCACACCCTTTGTCCTGTGACTGAATCAGAGTAGGGAGTAAGACGCCTGAGACTCAACACTTGCCCTGTCCTTCCAGAGTTTTGGCTGGCGTATGCCTTCTGGATCATGATCAACCCCTGGGTAGTTAATCTGCCAGGCACAGAGATCGAGTCTCTTGCTGCATGGTGAGCAAGGCAGGCCACTTTCCTGTTCAGTTTTCAAGACGGTGGCAAGGTGCCTGTTTTGTCTTCTCCAGCAGGGCTCTGCTCCTGGGCTCCCTCACTGAGCTCCCTCCACAGCCCTTGCTCCTTGTGTCCAGCCATGTGCTGCAGTGGTAAGGCAGAACCTGGAGCCAGCAGTCATTCCCAGCAGCTTCTTCCCATGAAGGGCTTTGCTGATTTTAAAAAAGTGGCACCCAGCTTCTGTGCCCAGGGAAGCACCTGGGTCCAACCAGAGTAGCTGTGGCACCACTCGCTTCACCAGGAAAGCCCTGGCCACTTGCTCCTGAGTACCCAATCAGTCATTCACATACCCAGTTACTCAGACACATACGCAAAACTTTCCATACACTCATTCACTCACACTGGGACTCACATTGTCTGACTGACTTTGCCACCATCTTCCTGTCTCCCTTCCTCCTTTTTTTTTTATTTTTTATTTTTTTGTTTAAAAGGCTATTTAATGTTCCATTGTATATACAATTGACCCTTGAATAATGTGGAGGTTAAGGGGATCGACATCCTATACAGTCAAAAATCTGCATAAAACCCCTGACTTCCCTATAAGTTAACTACTAACAGCTTATTTTTGAATGCCAACCTTTTAGCAACATAGTCAATTGATACATACTTTTGTTTGGTATATGTATTAGATACTGTATTTTTACAATAAATTAATCTAGAGGAAAAAATGCTATTAAAACAATCATAGGGAAGATAAAATAGATTTACTACTTATACATTATATGTACATTAATTTTACATTATAAAGATCTTCATCTTTGCATCATATTGAGTGGGCTGAGGAGACGGAGGAAGAGGAGAAGGTAGAGGAGAAGGAGGGATTGATTTTTGCTGCCTCAGGTGAAACAGAGGCAGAAAAAAATATTCATATACAAATAGATGTTTACAGTTCAAATCCATGCTATTCAAGGGTTCATTGTATATACCATATTACATTTTATTTAACTATTCATAAGCTGAAAGATACCTTGATTGGTGGACATGATTATTGTGAATAAGAGGTTTTGTTTGTTTTCTTCTTTTTGGTTTTCTTACTTTTCTATGAAGACGATCATGCCATCTGCAAATAGAAGTGGTTTTATTTAACTTTCCTATCAGCACGACTCATTTATTTTTCTTACCTTACTTTAGTTGCTAGAATTTCCATTTCTATATGGAATAAAATTGGTGAGAACAGATTTCCTTGTCTTGGTCACAATTTTAGGGGAAAATCATTCAGTCTTTCAACATTATGTATTATGTTAGCTGCAGGAATTTTGTAGATGTCATTTATCAACTTGAGAAAGCTCCTCTTAATTCCTAGCTTTCTGAATATATTATGAATAAGTGTTAAATTTTGTCTAAAGTTTTTTCTTTGTGACATGATATCATTGCATACATGGTGGATTTCTTTGATTTATTTTCAAATATTGAACCTGGCTTACATATGTGTAATAAACCTCATTTTGTAATGTTTAATTATTTTAAAATATTTTTAGATTTGAATTACTTATATTTTGTTCAGTATTTTTGTGTCTATGTTTATGAGAAACATCGGCTTGCCCCCCTTCTTTCTCTTTCTTTCTTTTTTCCTTTCTGATTTTCTTTCCTGATTTTTTTATCTGTCTCTGATAAAAATTATATGGAATGTGTTTTTATCTTCCATATTCTGTAAAAGAAAATGTAATAGTAGTATTAATTCTTCTTTTTGAATTTTAGTTTGAAAACTATGTAATGCCAATCTCTAAGCTAACTTACTCTTTTTTAGGACTTGTTGAGTCTTCTGATGAGTCCATCAAAGACAGTCTTCATTTGTGTTACAGTGTTTTCTATTTCTAGCATTTTGTTTTCACACTTTCTTAAAATTCTCATTTCTCTGCTTACATTATTCATCTGTTCTTACCATTTTTTAACCTTTTTCATTATAGCCCTTAATATATTTCTTGTAATTATTTTAAATTTTTGGTCTATCATTTCTAAAATTTATGTCATTATCTAAGTCTGGCTCTGATGATTGTGTTATCTCTTCAGACTGTTTTTTCTTGCCTTTTTGCATGCTTTTTACTTTTTTATATCAAATGACAGACATGTTGCATCAAGGAAAAAAAACTGAGATAAACAGGCTTTGTGTGAGGATTCATTCTGATCTGTCTACATTTAATCATTTCTGTAGCTATGTATGCCAAAGGCTTCAAATTCCTTTAATGTCTTTTTTGTTTGCTTCTCTTCTTGACTTTGATTTTCCTAAGTATTTCTCAGAGAGATTCAATGTCTTGCAGCTCTCTCAGTTATAATCGACTATTATTAAGTATGAGACTGAGTAATGTGAGGGTAAGATGTGGTGAAGGGGAACACTGCATAATTCTCCAATTCAATTTCACTCTTTCAGCAGGACTTTGATCTTTACAAGTATTTCTCAAGTGATATAGATGTTTTCTTTTTACTCCCCATTTCTCCCTCTGGTGGCAACATTTCCCAGTCTATTTCCTACAGTGCTAACCCCTGTTGATTCTTTTTTCATTTAGATGAGACAGAAAGGTTGGAGTTGGCTGGATTGGTAGACATTTTCTTTCCTTAAGATAAGACAACTGGTAAAGTCTTTAAGTCCAGGGGAGGGGGACGGAGCACACCTCATCAACAAAGGTACCTACATAATGAACATGTGTGTACATAACACTGAGAAGTACTCCACATCTTTAAAATAAAAAATTTAAAAACTAAAAGACTCCAAGTCTTTCCCTGGAGAATAAGCCTGTTATGAAGAATGCTCTGGTTATATTTTATAATGAATGCTCCTCTTCTCTCCTACCAGAACCAAGAGGAGACCTTTATGGAATCTTTTCTTTGACATCCTGGTAGTATTCCTGAATGTAAATACCTCTAAAAGTGGGTTCCTTACCTTGAACTGCAGCTTCCAGGAATTTCTTACTCTCAGACTGGTCTACACTCAGACTGCAGCAATTCTTCAAAGTTATCATTCAAGTGTTCCTACCAGTTTATGTCTCCATAAGTTTCTGTTCTAGGGAGATAGATATTGGCTAAGTCTCTCTGGATATTTCTGTCTTGCCAGATTTCCAGATAAGTCTTTCTTGTAACCTCAGTTTTCTAATGCATACAAAAGTCATGACTTTCGAGCACTTTGTGGAATAAGGATAGAGCCAGAAGTTCTTAATCTTTAAAATTTGAGTAGAAAAAGTTTAGTGATAACAAAAATTATTTTTGTCTCCTATAATTATTCTTGAGTAGCTATAGAGTAAAGATTTTTACTCAAATACAAAACTTGGTAAGCATGTTCTAAGAAACAAAGTAAAAATAAATAATCATTATGAGTCTTCCAAAAAATTCAGCCTCTTTAAGACTATTGCCTTTGAACTTTTCTGTAAAAGCAAAACAAAAAAAAAGGCTGATTTTTGCCCAACTTTTATAATACTATTCAGTAGAGCATCACAGTTTTAGGCATATCTAAAAATATTAGTACACACACACACACACACACACACACACACACACACACTTCAGTGACGTATGTCTTTGTAAACATACTTTCATATATTGACACCACCAGTCATACTTGAAAGTTGACTTATTATCCAGTTTAGAAAAGAGCTGTTTATTCATTTAATTTTTGTTTGACTACACATATCTTTGAAGGTGATAATTTTATATGTTGGATTAATGATTGCAATCCACTTAAAAAGTTATATGTATAGCTAACTGGTTTGTATAACACTTAAGTTGTAGAACATAAACATGAAAGATCTGCTGCCTTGTTAAGTATAATTTAAAAAATCCATTAACTTGTGACACTTTCAACTTTGATATTTTCTCTTTTAAAAGAGAGTACACAATTATTTCATTAAAAATATGTATTTATTAAGATTGGTAAAGCTAATTAAATAATTATGAATGCCTGAAATGGTTCTTTGAGCTTGGAAAGTAAAAGTATTACCAGTTAAGTATTACAGTACAGTCAGTACACATTTTCATAATATGACTCTGAACATTTTCATAATATGAACCACAACAAAACAGCATTTGGTATAATCAATGTAACAGTTTTTAAAGAAATGAAGAGCTAAAAATATACCATGTGATAGTTGAGCAAATATTAATTGAGCATTCATTATATAGAAGATGCTAGATTAGATACTGTGGAAATTGCAATAATAAACTAGTCGTGGACCATACATTGGTTAAAGAAGAGAGGAGAAAACTATACTTCATTGTGTACCACAATAGGATAGAGCCAGAAGTTCTTAATCTTTAAAATTTGAGTAGAAAAATTTGGTAATAACAAAAATTATTTTTGTCTCCTATAATTATTCTTGAGTAGCTACAGGGTAAAGATTTTTACTCAAATACAAAACTTGGTAAGCATGTTCTAAGAAACAAAGTAAAAATAAATAATCATTATAAGTCTTCCAAAAAATATAGCCTCTTTAAGAGTATTGCCTTTGAACTTTTCCGTAAAAACTTTTTTGTAAAAACTTTTGTGTACCTAACAAATGGGTATATTGCTAGACACTTTACATAAATATTTTTATTTTAACTTACATGTAAAAATGTGTTTAGAGTAAATACAAAATCTCATGATTAGTTACTTGATATGTATTTTAAGGAAGAAAGTACTTTTATCTGGTAGTGACAGGCAGAGTTCTATCTCTATTTATAGGAGGAAAAGTTTGCATCCTGAAGAGATTTGGATTCTGAGAACATTTGAGACTTGAGATGTGAGTGGCACTTTACATAGGCCATAAGAAAACAGGATGTCCACATGGTAGGGTGGAGAAAAAGACATTCTACTAAGAAATAGAAGACTGCTCACTTTATATTGATTGGCTTCACTTTTTTGAAAAATAGAGTCCTTGAAATATTTGGTAATGTTGTTGAAAAAGAGAGTTTGAGTCAGGATATGAAAACACTTGATTCAGTCTGAGGATTTCAACTAGAGACTGTTGGAAAGTGAAGCCCTAGAAGTTCATGAGCTGAAATGAGTCATGAACATAAATGTGGTTCAGGATGTTGAGTCTAGCAGTGGTGTGTGAAATGAACTGAGACAGGAAGTGACTGAAGGTGAAGAGATGAGTTGAAAAGCTTAAAATATCTCATGTAATAAGTAATAATGGCCTGAACTCTGATAGCAGCATAGGAATAGGGATATGGGCCAAGGTAAGATAAATTATCAGACAAAGTCTTTCTTCTTCTTTTTTTTTTTTTTTTTTTTGAGTTGGAGTCTCACTCTGTCGCCCAGACTGGAGTGCAGTGGCCACTCCCGGCCACCGCAGCCTTGACCTGCTGGGCTACGGTGATCCTTCTGCCTCAGTCTTCCAAGTAGCCAGAATTACAGGCATGTGCTACCAGGCCCGGCTGATTTTTTGATTTATTGTAGAGATAACCCAGGTCCATCATTATCTATCCTGCTAAAATGAATACCAACTCAAGTCTTTTTCACACATTTGTGTGTGAAGGCAAATTTGAAGTTAATAATATCTTACTTGTCTATCACTGTTTCTTCTTCCATTTTATTATGTGGATATTGTCTTGCATTTCTCAATTTTTTTTAACAAATTATCAATTGTAAAATATAAATTGAGTAACAGCATTTTACAACAAGCTACGTTTTGTTACAAACCAAGCAGCACAGTTTGTGACAGTAAAATGCAGGCTTATTTTATATTTCCTTATAGTGTGGATATGGAAGTCTAAATTTATCCACAGGTTTCATGTAAATGTCTAATACATCTCAGTTCATTTTGCATTACATATCTAATCAGATTTATCAGTACAGGCAATTTGCTTTTCTTTTCTAGTGTTCTTATTCAAAATGCCTATGGTTAGCTTCATAAAACTTCCAAGAAAGATAATACTTTGACTCAAACATGCTAAGCGGTATCATGAACACATAACTCAGACAAATAAAGCAAATGTCAAATTCAATTTGGCAAAGCAACAGAGTGCATTACTCGACACAGGAAGAATATTATCAGATTGCACGACCTATTAAAAATTGTCATAAGAAGATGTGTTGCCTCTAACTTGATTAATGGAAAATGATATGTTTGTTCCATCACAGTTCTCTAGAATTTTTATATTTCTAATAGAGTCTCGAAAGGTGATTAAGAGCAAAAGAATATGAATATGAAACAGTTATGTTCCCATGAGTATTTTTGTGATCATTCTATAACATTTATAAATCTACAAAAATTTTGATGCCAAATCTCTTCAAGATATTTAGTCTATCTTCTTTCAGCTTTTTTATCCTATTCCTGAACTTCCAGTGAGAGGCATAGAGAAGAGAGTTTGAAGCAAAAAAGGGGAATCATTGGATAGATAGACATTATTCATACCTCTTTTGCATTTCATTTACTGATTTTATTTCTTCAATTAAAAAAATCTTACAAAATTTATTTTAGAAATTTCTTATCTCAAGAGAGTTGTTGAATTGGTTACATTTTATTCATGGGTAAAATGATATCATTAAAACTATAGCAGTATCTCCTGAACTTCGGAGCCACATGAATAATAATTGTCTTAGTTCAGTCAAGTAGATATTTAAAAATATTTTAGATTGGATAATTCATAAAGCATATAAACTACTTATTTATTTATTTCACTTTTTGGAGGCTGGGAAATGCAAGATCAAAGCACTAGCAGATTTAGGTTTGCTGAGGACTTATTTATCATGATTCATATTTTCAACCTGTGCCCGCACATGGTGAAAAGGGTCCAGGTACTACTTGAGCCATTTTTATAAAGGCACTAATCCCATTCATTAGGGCTCAGGTTTCATTATCTAGTTGCCTCTCAAACCTCAGCCTCTTAAGACTATCAACTTGGGCACACAGTTTCAAAACACAATTCTTCGGATGGATATATAATTCAGACCATAGCAATACTGAGTTGAATAGTTGCATTAAAAAATATTAGGTTCTGAGGTTTTTGCTTCTTTATGCAAAATAATATTTTGTAAGCTTCTTATATTATTTACATAGTCAAAGCATGAAGTGGTATTTTTCTATATATGCATGCATTAAAACAAGAGAGATAAATATTCACTAAACTGGAATGCTATTGAAGCAATCTTGGTTTCAACCTAAATAGCTTCTGAGCTTCTTAATAACTATAATTTAAGTACATTAATATATTGAGAAGTAAAGCATTATTTGAAAATATAAAAATGTTTTCCTGAGTTGTGTTTTCCAAAGTTAAAAATGCTGTGTGAAGCATATGTTCAGTTAATATAAATTATAAGATATCATATCTAGAAAACATGAACTATTAAATAAAATTATCCAATTAAAAGAAGGCTATACTTTTGGAGTACTTATTTGAATAAACAAGTGAATTCTTTGGAAGGCTTATAATGACTATATTTACAGTGTTTCCTAGAACATGTTTACCAAGCCCTTTTGTTAATTTGCATAAAAGTATCTACCTTATATCTACTCAAAGATAATTCAAGGAGATTTACAATTAGTTAATTATTTTTTATTACCAAACTTTTTCTACCCAATTAAACCTGACAATCAACTCTTGAACTCCTATTAGTTTTATTTATAGGTTGAGGCAATAAAGTCATTACAGCTGCAAGAGGCAAGCAGTAAACTAAGCCATAGGAAATAACATGGATTATAAAGAAATTAAGACATAGATACAAAAAGGTAAGTCCAAAAACTCAAATCCAAATTATTGTTGCCATGTTATACTAGTGTGAACTAGTGTTACCAAATATTTTTAAACCAGAAATAGATGTTTTAGAAAATGAAAAGTGAGAAGTTTTTTTTTTCCTGTGGAGGGAGCTGTTAAACAAAACCTGCTAGGTGTTACCAAATAGTTTCCTCTTACATAGGAAGCCAGTTCCCCTAGAATACTCAGGGGATTACTAAAATTGATGGGTATAAAATTCATAAATAATTAAGTTATAAAGGCAAATATTAGATATCCAAGTCAACAAATATTTCTATTAAACGATGGCATCCAAGGTCATTTAATTATTATTGGAAAACCTCCATATTGGAAAAGTTAATTCATTATTGGTGAGCTTATTAAGTAGTTAAATTAAACTTTCTAAATAATCAAGTCATCACTGGGTATTAAGGAACTTGAATTTTTTTGGAAAAGTAGTGAAGGAAGACAGTTGTGAACATAGGACAAAGCTATAAAGCTTCATTCTTTTCAGGATGGTAATAACAGTGTGAGGCAGTAGGCAATTGCTAAGTAGGGAAGGGGGCAAGACTTCATCTGGCCCTTGGGAGGGGAGAAGAGTGTTTGTGTTTTGCTTTTGCTCTAACCCTTCCTTATTTCAGCTTTGTAGCCACTCATTGGCCAAGCATATGTTAACGATCATGTGCCCAACTGAAACATCTGCAAAACCTGTATGTCTGTATAACCTATAATAACCTGTAAAAGCTTGTTTAACATAAGTAACTCCATTCTGTTAAAATCTTTCATTATGGCTGCCTGCCTGCTGCCCAAATGCAGTCCCTCCCGCCTCCCCCACACATAACCAGACCACAAGTAACCATAACTGCACTTAGCCCTGGAGCTGTAACTTCCCCCTTTCTTGGAAATCCCCTACCCTCTACATCCTGTTAAGCAAACAGCCGCTGGCCAGTCAAACTAAGCAAGCAGGTAGTTGCAAATTGTTACTTCCCTGACTCTGAACACTCCCTAAAACGTAAACTGTCATTGTGAAAGCTGTGATTTTTGCCTATAAGAGCCCCCTGCTTGCTTTACTGGGGGCTGAGAGGTTTTTAATGGCCTTAGCCCTCTCTCGTTGCTGGCTAATTAAAAGGACTCAAAAATCTGATTCTCTGCATGTTGGCAACTTCTTTCTCTCACTCTGATCATAACACAACTTGTTATTTATGAAAGAAAATATAGCTCTGAACCAGCAAGAACATAGCTTAGTGTTTTTTTTTTAATTGAAGCTAGACAGTAAACTAGTAATTAAATTATGAAAAGTATTGAGAAAAGAGACCTATATTATTCTCCCAGCTTCCCAACTAGGTACTGTGAATTATTTTAAACTATTTATTTAGTTTATGGTTCAACATTATTTTTGAAATATATTATTATTATTATCACTATTATTATTACTGTATATGTAAACTTGCCTGACTGAAAGTAATCAAAGCATAGGTCTTGGCAATCATAATTGTGAACACATTACTAATCAAAATGACCCTGAAAACAAATAAATTCCATTTTCCATCCCCATAACTAATGAGCATTCTTTACAAATTCTGGAAAACTTGATTTTGTTACTGGGGTAGTATAAGAAAATTGCTTAGAAGATAGTGACATTTAAAAGATTATTTGGGAGCCGAGCTCGGTAGCTCAGCCTGTAATCCCGCGCCTTTGGGAGGCTCAGGTGAGTGGATTGCCTGAGCCCGCGGGTTCGAGACCCGCCTAGGCAGTGAGACCTCATCTCTGCAATAAATCAAAAAATCAGCCGGGCCTGGTAGCACATGCCTGTAATTCCGGCTACTCAGAAGGCTGAGGCAGAAGGATCGCCAGAGCCCAGCAGGTCGAGGCTGCGGTGGCCGGGAGCGGCCACTGCACTCCAGTCTGGGTGACAGAGTGAGACTCCAACTCAAAAAAAAAAAAGATTATTTGGGGCTGGGCTCAGTGGCTCAGCCTATAATCCCAGCACTTTGGGAGGCTGAGGCAAGTGGATTGACTGAGTCTGCGAGTTTGTGACCAGCCCAGGCAACGTGGCGAGAGCTGTCTCTACAATAAATCAAAAAATGAACCAGGGGTGGTGGCGTGCGCCTGGAGTTCTGGCTCCTTGGAAGGAGGAAGAAGGATCCCCAGAGCTCAGCAGGTTGATGCTGGGGTGGCTATGAGTGTGCCACTGCACTCCCGCCTGTGTGACAGAGTTAAACCTTCAAAAAAATAAGTTATTTGGTGGGGATTAAGATACTTGACAGAATGGTATTATTGTGATTGTGGTTCTCAGCCGTTGAAGCAGGTTAACAGATTACCTCTGCTTTCAATTTAAGATGTTTGAATGAAGTCATCTTCCACCAAAGGCTGTGGGGAATACATGATTTACTGGAAATAAATGTATGACCCTAAGGAAAAGCTCACATAGGGAGGAGGTGGGGTGGGGAATGAGTTTGATTTAATTCTCTTCTCTAATGCCTTACAAACCTCACCATGGCCTAATAGGACCATCTCCTTCTTCAAACAGTTTTCTGCTGTTTTAAAATGTTTACTTCCAAGAAGAACTGGAAGGATATGTTGTATTGCACATTATACTACCTTTGCTTAGCTAGTGAAAATGTCCATATATTACCTTTGTTTAGCCAGTGAAAATGTCCACAAACCCAAGCTTGTTGTAGAATTGGAGATGCTATCAGCAGCTTTCTGCTGTCCTTACAAAATATCAGCTGCTCAATATGTCTTTCCCAAACAATTCACGCTGATGCTTTCCTCCTTTAGGTGTACCTTGTTGATGACCTTGTAGCACAGTTTGAATTGTGTTAAATGGAGACATTTTTAAGAATTTCAATGAAAAAGAAAATCAATTTGTACATACATCGCTCTCTCATTTTGGGGGTAAATGTTGTTCTTGACTTAGAGGGGCTCCTTTGTCAATAAACAAGCAAAAACACTAAAGAGATTCCCTATGTGAGTCAAAGAGTAGGTATGTAGGTAGAGGCTACTAGATTATCTTGATTAATTTGTCTAATTTACCTAAATCTGAGTTTCCTTTTCTGTAAGGTGAAGACAATAAAAGTATATCGGGGTGTCTAAGTTGATGCCAGTTTATAATGTGTGAAAAATATTTTTACAAAAATATTGAACAATTATTAAATATTAAATAACCCTACACAGTTTTATTACCTCTGGGACAAAGAGAGTGTGTATGTTAAGCAGTAAAGGGTCTGGTTTAATAGACATGCCAAAAAAATAAAAATAAAAGAGGCATGAGGGGTTCCAAATGAGGAAACAATTATACTGCTTTTCTGTCTCACAGATTCAGTCCTGGCTTTGAGATCTTCTGACATAAGCTAGTACGGTGTGAATATTTTGGTGGCTTTTCCTCTTGCCTTTGAATCGCAGATGTTGAGAAGCATGATTCCAATAGCATTTAGAAGAAGCGCTATAGACGTTGAGCATCATTTGAGATGATAGCATAGCTCTTCTGCCTGTATTTTAAAATGTCAGACCACATATTCTTCATCAGTATATATTCAGGACCACTTGCTGCCCTTTAAATAAAATAGACTAGAGCTAGAAATATTGGCAGGTTTTAGTATCATATCCAACAGCAGAATACCTCTTAGATAATATGGTTTCACTTGATTGGCTCTTGCTCTCTCATGACATTGTGCAGACCTTCAGACTCTCAGATCTGCACTGCAGGAAGGCAGGCAGACCTCCACCCCCAGTAAAAAATCTTTGTTCTTTTTCTATCCCTTGTTTCTACTGCAATCTGTGCTGAAAGAGTATGCGCTAGGAACTTTCTTTACAACTTCAAAGCATGCAATTTCAGTCTTCCATAGGGTTAGCAAACTCTCAATTAATTAGTGATACTTAGTCTGAGAGAGATTTGTCCTCAGTGGTTTAGATGAAGCAGTTCTATTCTAAAAAGTATAATCATGTACTGACGTTGACTACCAAAGGGGAAAAGTTAGAGTACTTTGTTTTCTACTGTAGTATTATGTCCAGTTCAAGTGGTTGGAATACCTTCAATTTTTAAAGAAAAAAAAAAAACTATAAGAAAAGAAAGGGAGTCACTATAAGATGTGAGAATTATTTGACTGCTGCTGCTGCTGTTGTTGTTGTTATTGGTTTGTCTTTCTCTGAAATATTCTTTCAGTATTTAATTTATACCCAGTCCAGGACTGCAATACATCAAGGAAAAGAAAGGAGGAGAGAAAGAGGAGGAAGGTGAGAAAGAAAGAGAGAGGAGAGAACAGTTTGGCCAAGGAAAAATTTACCATTTAGTTCAAGAAACTGTTTTATATACAAAACAACTTGAAAACAACCTCATATTAATAATTCCTATTTTTTTCTGATGTTTATTTTGTATTCCTTTTAGATAATTCAGAACTAGACTTTTAAAAATTCTCATCTATAGGAGGGTAAAAATAAAGAAAATAACAAAAAAAATGACTTATTGGGAGTAATTTTAGAAACAATAGAGGCAGTCTAAGAAGCTGTAGAGGCAAGTGTTTCTGTTATAAAGCTAAAAATTTTATCAGTGTACTTTTTAGAGTTAGTTACTGTTATTCTGCAAGCTGTTTATAGTAATACATTATTCGTTTGTGAGTGTGCGTGTGTGTGTGTTTGTGCATACATTCTTTGACAGTAAGAAATGCCACAGCACTCAATAACTGGAGTTGTTGTTTGTTTGCTTGTTTTCTTAACAACTTGTTTTGGAAACCCAACAACTCAGAATCAATCCAAAATTTCAGTGGCTTGAATGGCCCAGATACGGTTTCTTCAGCAAAGAAGACCAGCATGCAGCAAAATTACTTACTGCCCTCCAAATTTTAGTGATCTACACCACCCCCTTCCTCTTTTATTTTTGATATAGAATTCAACTAACATACTTTATTATTAAAAGAGTGAAGACACAATTAACTAAGCATATAGAGAGTTGCTCACGTGCTGTGAGAAAAATATATCATTATTTTCTCAAACACTTAACAGTAATTATATGAACAAGTGAAACACTGGGAGGGAGGGCAACTCGCAGCATTCAGTGCACTTAACAAGAGTCATCAATCAGACTGTACCATACCTGAATCTACGTCTGCTGTAAATATTTTCAGATAAGTGGCCCTTGCTGAATATCCCGATATCATCTATAGTGACCTTGGGGCAACTTCCTGTTGTTTAAATGATTGAATGAATTTAAATAGCCAGATAAGTAAAATAAGGATTTTTTTTTAATAGCTTAAAAGTCTGTAGAAATGCACTAGTTCATTTCCAGAGTGATTCCTAAACCATTGTTTTTATTTTCCTATTGTTGCAATCTTTTGTTTATAGAAAGTATCTTTTATTTCTTATAGCCTTTCCTAAGACTCAGGTCAAGCAGATCAAACCCCATTTGACTGCAGTGAAGGCGAGTGGGATTTTCATGTAATTTTCTTTCTATTTGTTCTTAACTCACAATGATTGATTCGCCACTTGAATAGGGAAATGGATTTAGAGCCCAGATAGCCCAGGGCTGAAGAAAGAGTTGGGAAAGGTCATTACCAGAGGAGATGAAAAAATCTCCATAGAGTGATGGCAAAAGGAGTCTCAGTTGGTAATATCTGAATGAGATAACATAATGTAGTGGCTCAAACTAGAAGAAAAGAAACAGATCTGAAAAATGGAAAACCTGGCATTTAGTCCTGGATATGTTTTTCTTAGGAATTAAGTGAACTTAGGCAAAACATTTAACATTTTTAGAACTTTTTTTCCTGGAGAGACATTGGTCAATCGGGCTCAATGTTGACTTACAACACTCAAACGAGATAATGTGCTATATAGCAATATCTATTCTGCCTGTAAGTATACTTGCTCCCATTAAAGATAAGGCTAGAATTGTAAAGAGTAGCAGGTAAGATTTTTGGAAAGATACATCTGATTTTTTGAAAATAATACAATTTCCTTCACTTGAGTGATGTGGGTTAAAATCATTTAGCTCTTTTAAAATTCATGAAATGTACCTTGGTCATTTCTGCTCTAGTGTCTATCTTCTTACAGTTTCAGCCTAAGTTATTAGAGAAAGGAAATTCCCTAAGATATTAAGATGTAAATGAAAAGATAAGACCTGAACAATTTAACAGCAAGTCCATTAAATTTGTGGGTTTTTTGTTGTTGTTGTTTTTAAAATCTGAAAATTCACATGGACTTTTTTTTCTCCTCTTTTCCTGGAATATTCTTATCTAACATTATTCATGTGATCAAGTCAATTTTGCACTCTCTATATAGACTATGTTTTTTTTTTTTTGAGTTGGAGTCTCACTGTTGCCCAGACTAGAGTGCAGTGGCTGCTCCCTACCACCGCAGCCTTGACCTGCTGGGCCCCGGTGATCCTTCCGCCTCAGCCTTCCAAGTAGCTGGAACTACAGGCGTGCGCTACCACACCCAGCTGATCTTTTTGATTTATTGTAGAGATGAGGTCTCGCCTGCCCAGGCGGGTCTCGAACCCCCGGGCTCAGGCAATCCACTCACCTCAGCCTCCCAAAGCGCGGGATTACAGGCTGAGCCACTGAGCCTGGTTTAGACTACGTTTTAAAGCAACCTCACAACATCTGGAGACAACTCTAAACTTGTCAAAGTTTAGAAGTGCATACATTCTAGAGGTGGCAGTCCTGTCACCCATTCCCTCCAGGCACTTAAGCACCTAAGCTGTGTGGCGCTTCTAACAGAACTACAGTTTAGCTTGTTATCCTCTCAGTGTTTTCAGATGTTACCTGAAGATTCTTTCTTCAAGCTTAACAATAATTTTTGAAGACTGATGAATTATTGAGATCCCTATGAATTCCCAAAGGTGAAATCTGAAGTTCAGTCACAGTAGCTCAGAAATATTTCGGGAACACGTGCGTGATCTTCTCTTGTATGAAACCTCAAAACCATGTCACTTATGCATCTTAAGCCTTCAAATGGCTAGCTCACCTTGACAACCAGCTTGTCACTTTTTCTAAATATCAAGGTTTTTCATAGAGAAAATGAATAATCTTGAGATGGTACCTTCATATAGCACTCAATACTTATTCATTGCTGAGATTTACGTAAAAATAAATATTGGTGTTTATGAAATATTATTTATTATTTAAAGCAAATTTAGTTTATTGTCAGACTAATATCATGTATCAAAAATACACTTTGGTTGGGATTTTACCTGATTATTTAAACCACCTTGCACTTGTTATTGCCTGGTTGTTTATTTTTATAATATGGGCTCTTTCTGCCCTAAGTGAATGTACAACTTTTGAACAGAAACTAAATATCTTAATTGGATTTATGTAATGATTTTTGTCCAACAAACTCTTGAGGGCCTTATTCATATTAAACATGCCCTGACTATCAGCGTGAGACACTTTCAGTAGAAAGCCAGCTTCCTGCTCCTCTCAAAGTAGAGTAGCATTCTGTCTGTGACCTTGAATTCTCAGTGGAGAGTATAATTATTTATATTTAATTTTCTCATTTTCTTTTTATTCCTTTATTGTAATTGGATGCATGAGGTGGTAGAGTTTTATTTAATTTAAAAAGCTGTTGCTCTTTCATGACTTAAATATGTATTTAGGATGTTCCATCAAATAACATTTCTGGAGGCAATGATATACAATGTAATATATTTTTAAAAGCTTATTTAAAAATCACATCATAGTTTCTAAATTATCACATGCTTCTGGCTAAAGAAAACCTTTGGGTGCTCAGTTCTTTTGAAAATGAGCACATATTCTCTCATAATCTCTGACTTGATTCATGAAGTTTCCAGAATTTTCATGCTATTTTTCGAAGTGAAATTTTGGCTGGAAGTAAAGGGAGCAGGGATTTTATCTTGAAACTATGCTTACACAGGAAAGCATTCTATTTTTATTTAGAACATATATAGAGATCACTTAAAAAGAGCAATATTTTAAAAAGACATTTCTATTATTACTTTATAAAAAACTGAGAAAACCCCACTATTTTATAAAGTACATTGTGTTATTTAAGGTAGCTTTGGCAAAACTGATCAAGATGTAGAGTTCTCTCACCTAACCTAACTAGGACCAGATGTGATTTTGCTGAAGTTCTGCTGGGTTCTGTGGCTCAGCCTGTAATCCCAGCACTTTGGGAGGCCAAGGCTAGTGGATTGCCTGAGCCTGTGGGTTCGATACCAGCCTGGGCAATTTGATGAGACCTGTCTTTACAATAAATCAAAAATTAGCCAGGCATGGTAGCCGGCGCCAGTAGTTCTAGCTACTTGGAAGGCTGAGGTGGAAGGATCGCAGGAGTCCAGTGGGTTGACGCTGGGGTGGCTGTGAGTGTGCCACTGCGCTCCAGCCTGGGAGATAGAGACTCCAACTCAAAAAAAAAAAAAAATCCACGTTTTACATATCTAACTAATTCATGCAGGTTGTAGTTCAAGTCATTCTATCTTCCTCTACCTATTAAAGCAATTAGGAGGCTAGAATCAGAAGGCGTATTGAGAAAGATTTCTTTTAGATAAAAAAGTGATATGTTAAACAGATATTTGTATATCTACTAATATTAAGTCTTTAGTTTTTATTTAATGGTCCACTATAGGGAACATATGAGTATAATGCCACTTTTCCTTTAGTCATATGGACTATTAATAGTGTTTTTAATTATTTAAATAGCATGGGGATATAGTTTACATAATCTGCATATTTAAATAGACATTTTAAAGGAAAGTCAATTACGTCGATTTGGGGTTATTTTAAATAATACATGTAATTTAATTTGCACGGCATTTTAATTTGAATTTAGAATTGATCTTAGAATGATACTAAAAGTGATGCTGGGTTTTTTGAATATGTTTTGCAAACTTCTTTACTATTGAGTACTTCTTTACTAATTAAAAGAACCAGACATAATACAGTCGATTCTCATAAGTAGTGGATTCTGTATTTTTCAAATTTGCCTACTTGCTAAAATTTATGTATAACTCCCATATTAATACTCTCACTGTCTTCAGTGTTATTCTTGATCAGGCACATACGCATAGTGGCAAAAAATATGAGTCATCCAGGAAAGTCTGATGTCAAACAAGACAAAGTTCTGCTTTCTTGTTACAGTTTTCATACTATAAACGATGTCCTTTTTGCGGTCTATTTAATGCCGCATTTTCCACATTTCTGTACATTTTGTTTGTGATTTCACTGTTTAAAATGTCCTCCAAGTGGAATGCTGAAGTGCTGCCTAGTTTTCCTAAGCTCAAGTAGGCAGTGATGTGCCTAATGGAGAAATTATGTGTTAGAGAGGCTTCCTTTAGGCATGAGCTCTGGTGCTTTGGCTGTGAGTTCAATAATAATGAGTCAGCGATACATATTAAATATGGTGCCTTCAAGCAGAAACACACGTAAAATAGAGTTATATATCGACCGCTTGATGAAAATGTATTAGAAGCTTTCGGTTACATAAATCTATTATCTTCCCAATTCAATGTTCCAGGCAACTTCATAAACTATTACAATGTGGATAATCAGCATCAATTGTATATGACTTAAGCGTCCAAGCACCAGTGACTTAGGTTGGCATTAACTCGCTCTATGCAGTACCCTCTACAAGGTCTCTTTTGGGAGCATATTCTATTTAATATATCAGATATGACTGAGGCAAGTAGCTTTTCTATTTTTAGAAACAGGATAAATAAAGGATTTTTAAGTTCATTTTTTTTCATACTTCTCACCTTTCTGCATTGATCTCTTGAATTTAAATGTTTCATCACAGGTCAGATTATAGATAGGAAGTGAGAGAATGCCCTCAGTCGTATAAAAGTTATCTGTAGTTTTATTTGCTAGAAAAGGTTTTATACCTTAGGGTATAAGTTAATAACTGCCTAGGGTGAGAAAGGTGTTTGCTTCTGTTCCAGGTCATGATATGTTTTGAATAGTTACATGTGCATGGGACTTTTTGCTTTATTTGAGGAATTTTTTCTGAGATTATAATTGTGATAAGACTAAAAACCTTATGATCATAGTCAACACCAAGATTGTGTTTACTGATTCTTTTCCTTCCCTCTATGCACTATTTACAGCCAAAGCCTCCCTTGTGGTTACCTTTTATCCATTGAAAGGGAGAGAAATATACTATCAAAAATCATACATCTCAGATAAGATTCAGCACTGAAGGGCTTATGAAACACAAGCCTTTAGCTTTGCTTTGGGGACTGAATCTATCCAACCATTAAAGAGAAATCTTTTGCTGTTGCTACAATTGATTCATAACTTTTGTTCTGAAGGCAGATTTGTATTTGTGGAATTACATATGCAAGTAGATTTTCTGCTTCTTTTATTGGTGCCCAAAAGTTAGTTTGTAATATACTGCTACCTTTCCTCCCTTGCATTAGGTGTCTGGAGAGAAGAAATAAGGAGAGGTAGTAATGATTTCTTCTCTAAGATTTTGGCAACTGTTTACTTATCCAATATCCTTTTGTTTTATTATAAGCTATGAAAAAAGATCGTGGAAAAAAATGTTGAGATAGCCTTAACTTAAGCAGCATTGAACAGTGACACCATAATAATGTCTATGTAGTTAGTAAATCACTCGTACTGTAAGAATTACTAGAAATATCCTGATGAAACAGAAAGTTGCTAGTCTTTGAACTGGCTAATGTGTCTTTTATGGTAAATACTGTTTTCTCAGTTATTTCTATATAAGAATTTAATGAGTTAATAATTATTTATGATTTCAAGTTCAATAGTACATTGAGTACACAATTTTAAAGGCCGTTTCCAATGACAAGAGGTTAGGATTCTATATTTTAAGATTTTTATGTGTCATAACAAAAACACTACCAGAGCAGGGTAGAACTGAGGTGAGAGTCAAACAGCATATTTCTTTTTATGATTTCTTCTCTAGAATGCCAATATATACAATTAAAATGCTGATGCTTTCAAAATTTTTGTTGTAACTCTATATATAACCACTTAAAAAGTAAATATTCTGCTCTGTAGTTGTCTTTGGCATTTGCAGATCACATTGAAATACAGCCTCTTGTTTCCTGTTTTTTGGAGGAAGATATGCATAGTCATCACAATTCATAATTATTTCCAAAATATTGCCAATATATTCAGGTAATTCGGACAAGAGTTATTTATAAAGAAGATACTTATAGAGACTGGCCATGGAAGCTTTAGCAAAGATTGGTATTATTTGCATTTCTGTGGGACAGTAATGTACAGATTTAACATTTCTACTTTTCTGTCTTTCACACACATGCCCAGTGGGCTATTTTGAGCCTGGATGGATGCCTTTGTTGAAGCTCTCAGTCAACCAGACTGTATGTTCCCTGACAATAAGACTTGATTACAAAATTACAGGCGACCTGGCACATTAACTCCAAGCTTCAGGGTCTATAAGAGAAAATTTTTAACCTTCAATCCATGACCTCAGTCTTTTATATGAGCAATTTTTAAAAGTTCTCTCTCTTCATATCAGAAGCCTTTTTGTTCTCTGCTCTAGACTTTTGTTTGGTATCTGAATAAAATTCAGAGTTTTTACCACACCCTGTAAGTCCCAGTGTTTATTTCATTTCTCACTTCTTCTTTGACATATATCTTATAAATCCATCTTCCAGTTGCCAAAAGTCCTCCTTATTTTTTCTTATAGCCTTTGTACCTGCTGTTTGCTTTGTCAAGAAGTTCTTCTTTGCAGATATTTTCATGGCTTCCTTACATCATTAAACATCTCTCAGAAAGGTCTTCTCTGACCACACAGTATGCTCAATACTCTTACTGTGGTTTATTTTTATTCAAAGCACATTTCACTCCCTGAAAATTATCAATTATCTCTTTATTTGTTGCCCACTTAGAAGGCAGTCTCCTACAAAAATGAATCCAGTTTTTTTATGTTTGTTGTTTTTTGTTTTTTTCCCCCATGGCATCCCAAGCAAGTACCAAAACTGTACATAGTAAATAATTGATACATAATAAATATGGTGAGTAAATGAATAAATTAAACAATTCCATTGTTATAATTTTCTTTGTATCTTCTCACTTCATTTTCATCAACATAAGGAAACATAGAAACATTTAATTCTAAACTAAGGTAGGCAAAAATTCTTCTTTTTTTGAGTTAGAGTCTCACTCTGTCGCCCAGACTGGAGTGCAGTGGCCGCTCCCGGCCACCGCAGCCTCAACCTGCTGGGCTCTGGTGATCCTTCCGCCTCAGCCTTCTGAGTAGCCAGAATTACAGGCACGCGCTACCACGCCTGGCTGATTTTTTGATTTATTGTAGAGATGATGTCTCGCTGCCCAGGCGGGTCTCGAACCCGCGGGCTCAAGCAATCCACTCACCTCAGCCTCCCAAAGGCGCGGGATTACAGGCTGAGCCACCGAGCCGGCTTGGCAAAAATTCTTTAACATAAAAAAGGCAGCATGTGTGTGTAGTAGTTAGGCAATAGTCCCCAAAAGTGGAAAAGAGTCTCGCCAGGTTTAAATCCTGGCTCTTGAGCTTGCTAATTATACAAACTTGAGCATAACACCCAATTCTCTGTACCTCAATTCTATTTCTTTATAAAATGGAGTTAATCATAGGAACAACTATCTACATCACAGAAGAATTTTAAAGATTAAGTGAATTAATTCAGGCAAAGTTTTTGGATAAGTGCCTAGCATACAAGTATTTATTTGGTTGGTTACTATCGTTAGTATCAGGGTCCAAATATTTGGACAAGAAAAGAAACTTCTTTTGTCCATTGTCTACACTACAAACAAAAAAATGTTTTAATAACATTTGTATCCAAGAGGGTGTGGTGAGGTGCAGTGGCATAATGTTAATTGAAAAGAATGTGATTAGAATATATAATTAGCTCTCTGCTTTTGCTTTTGTGAGCCAACGAAGACAATATTATACATTTTATTCCAAATTAAATGTCTCCTCCTGTTGGGATGACTTATAATACCAAAAATCTCTAATGCCAAAAATCTGTTAGCATGAAGTTTGGCACCTTTTAATTCATTTGCACAAGTAGCCATTTACAATACTTTGTTTAGGGTAAACGCTTTCCCTTATTTCACCTTTAGAAGTTAGTATAGGCCAGGTTCACGGGTCTGAGACCCGCCTGAGCAACTTGGCAAGACCTCATCTCTACAATAAATCAAAAATTAGCCTGGTGTGGTAGCGCATGCCTGTAGTTCCAGCTACTGAGAAGGCTGAGGCAGAAGGAGCCCAGCAGGTCGAGGCTGCAGTGGCTGGGAGCGGCCCCTGCACTCCAGTCTGGGTGACAGAGAGAGACTCCAACTCAAAAAAAAAAAAGTTAGTATAAATGTTATATATTTGAAATGTAGGAGACAGATGGGAGGTGAATATTTACAACTTGTTCCTCTCTGCATCAATAAGCAAATGTCAATCAATACCACTATATCAGACTCACCTCTCAGAAAAACATACACATAATGCGTACACAGAAATGCAGACATATACATGCATTCAATAGCTGAGACTGCTAATCAATCATAACATCCCTACTAAGTGCTAAGGTGGCTTTAAACCCTTCCTCAAACAGTAATCCAAGAACTAATTCCAACAAATCAGAATTGATATGTGTTCTCCATGAGTGTGGATTTTTGACCTAGAAGAGTCCTAGCACAGAGTAGGTACTCAGTAAAGATTTGTTGAATAAGTAAATAAGTTATGTTTTTAAAACCTTGGACTTAATTATTTTGTATTTCAGGATTGAAATAATTTTCAAGGCAAGCTGTGATGTCTCCATATACACGGGAAACAGTGAGGAGTTAAACCCTTACTTTCCTTATATTGCATCCAAGGTTTTATAACTGAGATCAATAATTGTAGTCATAGGACTTTTAAAAGTCCACTGGTAGGCTATCTGCTTACTCTTCTGCTGTGTTATAGGCTGTATGTATGGTCCCAGAATATGGCAGTGGAAATCAACTTAAAAATCTCCTCAGGACTCCATCTCAGCTCAAGTATTTTTTTCATGACCCACATTCCCACACTGACATGCAGTCTCATATTTATTTAGCCTGTCCTGGTTTCTGAGTCCATCCATACCTTTACTGCCTCTTCATTGCCTCTGTTCTATAGATCAACAAAATCATCTCAGATCATCTACAAAGCTCTAATCCGGGACTTTCTTTTTTTCCTTTCTCTGATTCTGCTCCTTTTGCTTCTGGAAACCTGAGCATCTTGCTCAGGCGACTTGGTGTATGGGCCAGGCCTTCTGGATGTTCCATCTGGACAATGTCTCAGCTCTCATCTCTCACTTGATCTGGAGACAGAGTAAATAAAGTCATTCTCTTAAAACACACACACACACACACACACACACACACACACTATTTCACAGCTGTGAATGCCTAAAGTCCAATAATGATGGTAGCATAAATGTCAAGATCAAGCCTCTGATGACAATTACATCTAATCTGATGTTTTAAATTTTTTTTTTCATATTAAAGGAAGTAAGCATATTTAAAGGATCACATAATACTGACATTAAACACTTTGTTTCCCCAGTGACCCTTTCTCTCAAACAGTCATTGAATGTTAATAACCTATGTTGAGGCTTAATGATACATAGTACATATTTATTCAATACATTATTGAAAATATTAACAGAATTTCTTAACGTAATGCCTCGGTATTGCATAGCATATTGTTGGAATTTTTCTATATGTTGAGTGATAAATGATATGTTGTTACTTAAGAATTTATAGGGGCATGGGATTGGCAGTAATGGGAAACTGCCGGGGGTGGGGAGGGGACATACCTCATTAACAAGGGTACCTACATAATAAACATTTGTATAGCTAATTCTGAATTGTAGCTCACATCTTCAAAACAAAAAAAAATTGAAAGAATTTATAAATAAGCTCAGAATTAAGGAAACAAGTAAGTAGTATTATTGAAAAAAAAAGAATTGTTTGAAAACTTCTGCTTAACTCCTACTTAATATTGTAACTTAGATACCTCTGCTGTACAATGGATTACCCTAGATGCTGGGATAAGTACCCACCTTCTTTGTGCTTGGTTTTATCAACCATAATGTCTGGTAACACTTAGCTCACACAGTTCTGTCAAGATCAAAAAACTAATTTATGTAAAGCAGTTAAAGTGCCTGGAACACAATGAATACTATTGTATATTAGATATTATTATAATTATGATTCTCATTACTACATACACATTTTAATCCATATTTAAGCCTTAATCAGTTTTCTGGAATTACATTTATAGAATATAGATTTGTGGGAGGTCATTTTCTCTAAATTATAATACATAATTATGTTTTTTTTCAGTATAGCAAGTGTGAAGTGAGAGAGAACAAAAAAGGATTGAAGACTGTTTTAAGAGCTCCTCTAATTCGTCTCTAAACATATCATTTTGACAAGATAAAAATCTTATTTTCCATAATTATGCTTAATACAGAAAGGAAAACAAAGGATAAAATAAGTTATTTAGCTTAAAATGGAGGAATGATATTCCTAATGTGATTTACCTTGGTATATTTAAAGAACTAAGTTGTGCCATAAACCTGTGGTTAAAGAATTCTTTAATTTTAGACAAGTAACAATAAAGAATGAGGAGCATACCAGATTTACCTGATGGTTGGTAAGAACTCTGTTCCCCAGAGATTCTTACATGACTTTGTGTGGGGTAGAGAATGCTAGTGTACATGAAAAACACAAAAAGAGATGAGTGTAACTCTTTACTACATTCTCCCTGTCATTAGTGACAATGGAGTGTGACTCTTATTATATGGGTTTTTATTCAACTTTGATTACTTCTGAGGCAAACAGCATAGATAAAACCCAAGGGAAATATAAAAGCCTTTATAATAAGTTATAAGTTGATTTGGTACAGGATCAGAAACATAATTTTCAGGGCCCTGTGCAAAACAGCAATGCAAGCCCCTGTCCGGGTATATGGCTCACACCTGTAATCCCAGCACTTTGAGAGGCTGAGGCATGGTGATTGTTTGAATCCAGGAGTTTCAAGCCTGCCTAGGCAACATACAAGACCTTGTCTCTAAAAAATTTAGCTGGGCGTGGGGTACATATCTATAGTCCCAGGTACTTGGGAGGTTGAAGTGGGAGAACCACATGAGCCCAGGAAGTCAAGGCTGTGATGAGCTATGACCATGCCACTGCAATCTAGTCTGGGCAACAGACGGAGACTTTGACTCAAAAAGCAAAAACAAAACAACAGCAAAAAAACTCCAGCCTCCTTGTTAAAAAATCATTGACAATTGAGAATTTCAGGAGAAACAAGAGTGTCTCACACCAATCCAAGGTTGCAACCCTATGTGTAGGGTTACTGTGCAAGACATATACCCACGATGCTGGTCATATTTGTAACACAGTGATTTAAAAAAAAAAAACTCAGAAATAAACTGGACAGAAATCTCAAAATAAAAGTCAACCTAGTGCTTGATCTTAAACTATCTTTCACTAATAAACAAGTGAAGTGTATCAATTCATTAAATGAATCAATCTGAGGAATTTTATGATAATCCAAAAAGTATCTTGAACATCTTGAATACTCTACATTTATGATGTTAAAGGAAAGGTACACAGGCATTCCTACATTGGTAATTCTCCTATACACACTTACTACTAATCAGAGAGTGTCTACTAATCAGAGAGTATCTAAGAAAACATTGTTTTCCTAGATGTATCTCCCACACATCCAAGGAAATTTGTCTCAAAGATTGTTCTTAACACTCCAACATCAAAATCACTGCTGAATACTTATAAATTTTCAGATTTCTGGGCGGTAACCCAAACCTATAGAGAAAAGATTTCTGGGCTGGATCTAGGAAACTAAAGTTTATATAGATTTATCTGGTAATACTTGTCTATACCAAAAAAAAAAAAAAAACCAAAACCGAAACCAAAACCAAAAACAACAACAACAAAAAACAAAACAACAACAAAAAATAACATACCATAGACTGGGTGGCTTAAACGACAGAAATCTGTTTTTTCACAGCTCTAAGGCTAGAATTCCAAGATCAAGATGTCAGCAGGTTTGGTTTCTTCTGAGACATCTTTTCTTGGCTTTCAGAAGTTTATCTTCTCACTGTTTCTTCTTAAAGTCTTTCCAGTGTATGCGCATGTTCCTAGTCTGTCTGTCTGCCTGCCTGTCTGTTTCTCTCTCTCTCTCTCTCTCTCTCTCTCTCTCTCTCTCTCTCTCTCTCTCACACACACACACACACACACACACACACACACACACACACACACACACAAATTCCACTTCTTATAAGGGACATCAATCAGATTGGCATAGTATTCATCCTGTGGGCTCCATTTTAACTTAATTACCCCATTTAAAGGCTCTGTCTTCAAATATAATTACATTCTGAGAAACTGGAGGTTTGGGCTTCAGTATATACATTTTGGGAGAACACAATTTAGCTCATAGCACCTAGACACCCAAACTTTCACATATCTGTGATATTTAAAAGACTTGACCCTTTCTTACTTTGCTGATGTATTTTCTTCCAGATATCTCTCCTTTTTTGTTATTCAGAACTTTTTGGACATTGGATTCAAGCTTGTCCATCTTTGACATTTTTAGAATTTTTCTCAGGGGTAAATAATTTTTCAGAATTTTCAAAATGATTATATCTATTTTCAGAATTATGGTGACTGTACACTAGCATAAGAGCAATAACAGTGACTCCAGAAACCTTGTAAACAATTTCTGCCTATTGGACTTCAGTGGGCAAATAAGTTCTAAGAGAATGTTTGGGCCTAGTTTTGTTTTAATCGACATCGCTAATTTCACCAAGAGAGTATTGCAGTACAACTTCATTGGTCTGTATTTTCTTTTGCTCAGGTAATCCAACTTATGAGTTCCATAATACATGTTTGTCTTCTGCTATCTTTTGTTTTTGAACTTGTGGGAAATATCTCAGTTAAGTATCTAAAACTCACACTGGCTGGCTTCCTTTCTGAATTCTAGTCTTCATTTTACATTTGTAAATGGTCTGACTTTGAAAAAATTCTGCAGCCAATTTTCATAAGAAAGCAGAGACTTGATTTCTTAAGAAACAGAAGTTGCTCTTCTCAGACTTACATTTTAGACTATCTTCTTCTGGAACTGAGAATACTTAACAAATCAGGTGAATTCACATCCCTGGACATATATCATCTTTTCAAAAAAACAGTTGACAGTTAACTAGTGTTAATGTAACATTTATGCTTCCCCACACACAACATTGCCATTCTTTCTCTTTCCCCATCATTTAGCCATACAGATATATAAATTTGTTGTTGTAATGCATAAAATCTCAGTGAAATTTCAGAAATCTAGAGTAGTCTGTTTCTTCTAATGTCTGTCCTGTAAGAGCAAATATAAAACTTCCTCTTTTCTCACATTCTGGTATTCTTATTCTAGGTTATCTAACAAAAATGGAGATTACACCCCCAATCCCTCTAGAAATAGACTAGACCCTCTTACTGTTTGAACCAGAGGACTCTGACAAAGTCATTTAATGCTAGAGGTCTTTATCAGCTCCCTCAAGATTCTCCCATGCAAGACTCTGAAGTAAATCCTGCATATTATATGATATTATATGTGCTTTGACTTGTTTCATGTGAGCACTGAGAAAATTTAATCAATTAATTAAATCTGTTTTTCTCTGGCGGTATTATTTATGACTTCATTTTTTCCTTTAATCTGCCAGAGCTCTTTAGCCAAGTGTAGGGTGAGATACAGCTGAGGTGAAGATCTGATTCTTTATTTTTCAGTGTCTTTATAAATATATGGGACCCACACCACTTTCTAATGTCTCCTGATGACATCTGGTTTTATATAGCTTCACTTGTAATGAGGTTATACCAGTAGTGGATATTTGAACTTGGGTACATTGTCATTAAGGAAAATCAAGAACTACTGTGTGTGACCACTTTGTGGGAATTTTTGATATAATCAATATTAATGTCTTGGGACAAAAAAAAAAAAAAAAAGAAGCATGAGGAGATTTTGTCTGTCTAAAAGACTGTGTTTAATATGAGAATTCATCCTGCCTACAATTCTATACTTTTTGGATTAATAAACAATGACTTTATAATCGTGTGACTTGATAACATTGTCAAGGCTGCAGGACATTGTTTAACCTGGCTAAAATCAATTACTCTTTCTCCCTGGTCCCTTTCCCTTCTCTTTCCTTCCCTTCTTTTCTCTTCTTCTCTCTTTCTCTGTCTGCCCCCTCTCTTTCTTCTCCTTTTCCATGTCTATCTCTATCTTATCTTTATTCTTCCTCTCTAGTCACATTTCTCGAGAAGATGAAGATTAGTCAAATATAGGACTGTCAATATTTATGCTTATTAGAGATTTTCACAATAGAATGTCAAAAAATTATAAAAAGAGTAAGAGAAAATAAAATGTTTGTGTTTTGAGTTTTTAAAATTTTGACAAAATTAGTTTTGTATATTTGTAAGTGGTCAGGAATCATTTATTTTTAAATTTTTAAAGGTGCCGTGAAATGTGTGCTCATGAACAAAAGCAGCTAGATAGTTCTTGGTTTCCTGTCTTCTGCTTTCATTTTGTCAGAATGAAGCAAAATTTGGTCACTTTGTTTAAAGATAATGATTAATATATTGATTGAGAGTATACTAGGCATACTAATTACAGAAAAATATGAGTATTTGTACAATGTAACAGATATAGTATGCCAGTTTATTTCAAGAATTGTTACACTTAAGACTGTAAACAAATATAATATATATTATTTTATTTACTATGCTGCTAAAGTTAATTAAGTTTAAAGTTAAACGTAAAAGTTCTAATTTGTTTTCCTATTTGTATATGTTTACCTATATAAGTAAGGTATATTAAGATTAGTTTTAAAGTTTATGGATAATAAAAATAAAATTAGCAAAACAATAAAATATTTTAAAATATTCAGCAAAATTAGCTCAATATTAATGGGATCATTCATTTAAAATTTTAGTAATAAATTATCTCTCCAACGTTTTACATGGAGGATGCATAAAATAGGAAGAAATTGAATTTTATTTATTATTTTTTTAAGGCAACCAAATTATTCTGTACCCAAACCTCAAGAGCTCTTGTTATCAAAATATTATATTAACTCTTCACAATTCTAATAGTCTCTTGAAGCATTTTAACAAGTTTTCCTATTTTTGAAAAGAAAAAGGTAACTGTTTTACTATGATATTGACTTTTGTTTGTTTGGGTTTTTTTGAGTTGGAATCTCATTCTGTCACCCAGACTGGAGTGCAGTGGCTGCTCCCGGCCACCGCAGCCTCGACCTGCTGGGATCTGGCGATTCTCCGGCCTCAGCCTTCCAAGTAGCTGGAACTACAGGCGCGCACTACCACGCCTGGCTAATTTTTTGATTTGTTGTAGAGATGAGGTCTTGCCAAGTTGCCCTGGCGGGTCTCCAACCCGCCGACTCAGGCAATCCACTCACCTTGGCCTCCCAAAGCACAGGATTACAGGCTGAGCCACACAGGCTGGCCAAGATATTGAATTTCAAGTATTGTTTATAATTACTTAATAATCTTGAAGAATTATAACTTATTTTCAAGTATTTTCTTCTTTCACCATTCTTCATGCTTCTTTTCTCAAACTCAGTCATCAAATTAAGAATCGTAGTATTGATAAAAACATTTTTCATATCTCAGATTTTCTTTGGGCTGCTAGAATGGTCATCAGATAATCCAAACATGTGCTTCTTCAACTTACAAAAATAAAAAATGATAAAGTTTATATTGGTATTCTCTAAATGTAAATTAACTAAAAGCTATGATAAAATAAAATTTATTTAACACAGATTAAAGAGGGAAAAATCAGATAGGTTTAAAGAGAAGTTCAATCTTTATATATTATGTAAAATATGTATTATGTAATATGCCTCAAAGGCTGTGTGCATTTTAGTTTAAAAGAAACATTTGGGGGTTTAATCCCTGATTCAGCAATCTTACTTCTGGGTATACATCCAAGGGAAATAAAATCACTATCTCTAAGAAATACCTGTCCTAACATGTTCATTGCAGCATTATTTGTGATAGACAAGACATGAAAAACAACCTAAATATTGTTGATAGATAATTAAAGAAATTGTGATTATACATGTATATGTGTGTATGTGTGTTTACATATTTATAATGTATAAAAATGTGAATGTTAAAAAAGAAGGCAATCCTGTCATTTGGAAAAGGATGAATGAACCTGGAGGACATTGTGCTAAGTGAAATAAGCTAGGCACAGTAAAACCAATACCACATGATCTCATTTATATAAGTAAAATCTAAAGAAGTCTGTTTTAGAAAATCAGAGAGTAGAGGAGTGGATACCAGAACAGGGGATGGGGTAAATGAAGATATGTTGGTCAAAGGATACAAACTTGTAATTATAAGATGAGTAAATTCTGGACAACTAATATACAGCATGATGACTACAGTTAATATTAATGTGTTATATATTTGAAATTCACTAAGATACCAGATCTTAAGTATCTCACCACAAACACGAATATACACAAAATGAAGCAACTATGTGAGGTGATGGGTGTGTTAATTAACTTGATTGTGCAAACCATTTCACAACATATACATAATATAAAAATATCATGCTATTTGCTTTGAATATTTACAACTTTTATTTGTCAATTATGCCTCAATAAAAATGAGAAAAGCAAGAGTGAGAGAGTAATTCCATGGACTGTCTATCATTTGGTTTTGTTTCTACGTTTCAAGAACTTGTCAATCATGTGGCATCTGGTACCCATCACTGAATGCATTTTACCTTAGAGGTTGGACAGTGTCCTTACTGTTCATAACATGTTCTCATTCCTATTGTAGTCATGGACTACATAATTAATGTGCATTACACAGCAGGAGGGGTTTCATTCTCTTCCATTCTGATAATACTTGTTTACATACTACATCAACACTAATTATTCTTGGCCTCATGCCTTTTGCTTTTTTTCCATTGTGCAGTCTTTTGACATCATGTAGTTACTGGTGGTTGTTGCCTGCAGATACTGACACTGAGAAGGAAGTATGAACTTGAAAATGTTCAGAGTGATTTTTCAGTCACTATGATGGCCTTCTCCTGATACATAAACTGTCATTCACTTAATTCCTCTGTCCCCTGCTCCTTTATTTTTAACAATTGCTGAAAGCTGGAAAACATAATGGCGAAATTTGAATAAGTACTCTTTTTTCTGTAAAAATCTTATTACTTTCTATATATGATTTCCAATAATCCTAAACACTTTTAAAAGCTCCTATCAAGCATGTAGATAAAAGTCAGTTTTGAATTTGTATTTATTAATTGCAAATGATCACTCAATTCAGATACATGCACTATTTTCTAAAAACTGATTACTAATCTTTTTAAAGCTATTGTACTGAGATGAACCACTGCTCATGCAGTCACTAGAGATTTAAAGGTCAGAGCTGCTGTTTTTATTTGGTTCCCAAGAGCTGAACCATTTCACTCTTTTTTCCCCTGTAATTTTAGCTGTTGTAATTATGTGTTCCTGCTGAGTAAAGGGCAGAGTGGAACTTTCAACAGATCAGGTACCCACTGCTACTAGTACAGCACCTTAACTGAAGCAGGTTTTCATTTATTTAAAAAATATTTTTAACTTAAAGTGCATATGTGTTTGTGCGTGTGTGTGTGAGTTCTCCCTGTGGGATCATTCAGCAATTCAGCATATCTGTGTTTCTTTCTTACAATTTTTCCCCTTCAGTTCCCTTTTTCTCATTACATAAACTCAGATTCAAAATTATACACATAAGACATTTGGCTGCTATTCCTTCAGTGGAAAATTTCTGCACTGGGATTTAACTTTTCAGGATATAAGACAGTTAAAGATATTTGTTTTGTTTTTTGAGAAAACCATATAGGAAAGACAGTTGATCTGGATGGAAGTGATTTTTATTAAGATCTGGAATCCTATGTCAGTCTGAGAAAGCACATAATATCAAAGGAAAGCCAGATTTTACTGACCAATAAAAAAACAAAACAAAACACACACACACAAGCAAAAAAAAGTATATATGCAAATACTTAGGCTCTGCATTTCAGACAAGTTACAATCTTGGGATTGTTTTAAGTACCATCATTTTGCAAGACACACTTGAATTTTTTTTCATTTTAGCCCACTCTATCTCTTTACCTCCTTTTTGGTAGTCTTCTATGTGCTTGGATACTTTAGTATACTGTGGTAAGCTTTTAATTCTTTGCTATACCATATTCAGCCTCTTGAAATCTTCATCTTCCATGCAGAAGGTACAACGTAATGAGCCAATCTTATAAGAAATAAGAAAGTAATATTTATTTAGAGTCTCAGAGGGACAAATTCCTGCACTTGAAAAAAAATTAAATCTGTCCTTAGGTACTGCCAGCTTCAAATCCTGAATTTTTTCCCCTAAGCACACACTATCTATTTTTGTTTACTTCAAAGGCCCTCAACTGCAGGAGAGCTGATATACGCAAATGAAACTTCATGAAAATAATACTTTGTACGTTTTCCCTGCTATACCACAGTCATACAACCCCAGATGGATATAAATTGTACACTAAGAGTTTAGAAATTGGAAATTTTGAATTTGAAATACATTTTTCCTCTGTGGGGGGAAGAGAACATTCAGTAAGATGTTTAACTATCCCAGCCAGTTCATCAAGACAAAATGTTTGAAGATAAAGTTATTTTGCTATTTTTAGCTTGGTGGTCTCAAATCTATATACATATAAAAATTTACCTTTAAAGCTTACTCAAATAAATAGATTTCTGGATTATCATTATTTCCCTCTTCCCCAAAACAAACTCAGTGTGTCTGAAGAATGTTTTGGTACAACCTGACTTTTAATTCTTCAAACTTAAAATCATTTCAGTTTTCAAATTCTTGCAAAACTTCACATATGACTGTCCACATATTGCTATTTTCCCTCCCACCTTATAAAGTATCCTCCGTCTGAATTTTGTCATAAGCTTTCTCCTGCTTTACTTGATAGTATTTCCAGTCATACAGGTATTCATACAGACAAATGAATAGATATCTATTTTGTCTGTTTTGAAAGTTATATAAATAAAAATGTACTTCATGTGTTTTTCTATGATTTGATTCTTTCAGACAACATTGTCTTTTGAGATGAATGATATTTATGAGCTGCAATGCATTTGAGTTCAATATCATGAAGTATTTTACTCTATATAACCAATTGTATTAATTCATTCTATTACTATCAGCCATTTGGAAATACAACATTTCTACCTAGAAGTCACTGGATAGAAATCTTTTTTTTAAAAAAATATTATAATTAACCTACAGGGTTTTTTTATTATTATTATTCATATAGACATTTTATCAATAATTAAGTATGGTCTAATTTCTGTTTTTCAGTCATTGCCAATTTTTTTCTTTCCTTTGTATTATAACACTGACTAGAAACTTGTTTAATCCAGGTTTTCTAGAAAGCACAAATGAAAGTAACACATATATCTTAATGCTTTATTGAAGAGCAATATGGTCTTTTCTTTAAAGTGAATGAAAAAAAGACGAGACAGAAAAGTAATCACAATATAGTTTACTAACTAGCAGTTACCAAAATTAAAACAAAGAAAACAGATTACTATGGCATACAGGAAGTTTCCAGAGATAGGTAAACCACTGTGTAGTGAGCACTCTGGCAACAGGAATAAGGGAGCAACACTTGTCTGCCAGGTTCCTGTCTTGCTTAGTCTGTCATGATGCTTTATGGGGCATTAACTCTCCTAAACTTTTAAAAATTAAAGAATGAGAATTGTATATATATGGGAAGAAATATGATGTTTTGATATATATTAACATTATGGAATGATTAATTCAGACTGATTAACATACCATCACTCCTAATTTTTTGTGTTACCAGATAGCTCGAGAAAGCCTTGAGAAAAGAAGGATTCTCTTCCTTACACTCTGGTATTTCATGTGAATCTAGATAGAGTAAGGGGGGCCACAACTTCCAAGGGTCCAGCCAGTTCAAGCCCGGGTGTGGGACCACCTGCAGCTGTTGTTGCAGCAGACACAATGACAGTCTAATTCTGGGAAAGGCAGTGGCAGCCAAGGGAGTTAAGAAACAAGAAGATGGCAATTACCAGTGAGCAGTGGAGAGAAAGTGACATGAGGAGGTGGGGATGGAAGAAGATAAGACTGAGTGATTTTCAAATTGGATTAAAAATATATCCCTAGTACAGTTTTGAAACAGAAAACATGGTGATTCCAGATATCTTTTAGGTTTTTTTGGTTTTTTTTTCCTGATATCTGGGGAGGATTTGGATTATTGCTGTAGATGCTATGTTGGTTAGTATGTTTGCTTTTGCCCTTCTTCAGGTAAAAAAAAAATTTCCCAACTACTTTTATTTGCTATAGTTTTTGAAATCATGAATGGATATTGAATCATATCAAATGTATTTTTAAAAATCTATTTGGATAATCTCATGTTTTTTCTCCTGTTAAAATGTGATATATTAAAGAGTATTTTTGTGTGTTTTTTTAAAATTTAGATTAAGAAACATTGTTACTAATGCTTTGTTTAGAAAGTGTCAGTCTATATTCATTCTCTATTTCTTTCATAATTTGCCAACACTGATTTAGCTGGTTTTAGTGCTGGGATTCAGATCTCCATCCCTCAGGAGTCTGAGTTCTCAGTTGTCTTGCCTTTGTTGGACTCAGCCCAACTTGATTGGTCTTCCCTTACAGGTAGGTGTGAGTCATTTATATTATTCAAATTTACTTTCTCATAAATAGTTATATCACAGCATCTCCAACATGTCCTTTTACTGCTTTGTTCACATGATTGATCATTTGCTCAGATTATGTACTCATGGAATGCAGAATATATACACAAAAAGTAAACCCTTTGTTTACTCAAATAAAAGAATGAACAAAATTTTGGTATTACAAAAATATGGATTTGAGGATGCAGAAAGGCTTAGGGAAAGAATTATCTATGTAGAAGAAGAAAGTCCTAACTTGGCCATTTTTTTAAAAGGTGCAGAGTGATGGCTTTGGGGTTGAAAGTGCAAGGATAACATTGTAGCTGAAGGTACTGCCCATAGTATAATTCTCAGATTTTCATTAGGAGTTGTAAGCATGGAGGATGAAATTACTTTGTCTTTTATTCTCATATTACTTTGTTTGTAGATTCTGTCACTATATATCTCTATGCAGTAGTCACACTAGGTATGATAAGATACAGGTAATGGGGTTGGAAAGGCGATGTAGAAAACTCTGCTGAGTGCCATAAATTAGAAAGAGGGAAACTAAATCCAGAATAGAGCAGTGTTGTAGGGGCAAATGCTCTTTTGGTCATTTCTACACAAAGACCTATAAACAAATAGAGGAAAAGATAGGCTTGATGATACTTTTCTCTCACTTCTACTGAATCTTTTTTTCTTCGTTGAGTGTGTGTGTGTGTGTGTGTGTGTGTGTGGGGTTAATGATGTAAACTAACAACTTTCTCATCACCGACAAAATTATATTTTCAAAAATGCCTGAAAAAAAGTCATTGGCATATCTTAACATCAAGAATGTGACTCATCGCCAGCAGGTGTTACACATATTAACCTTTCATTTCATTGTGTTCAAGTAAAGAAACATGTCAAGGAATACACTGCTCCCATGATTTGTCTTCTTTTCTACAGCAGAAAAAATAATCAAGAGAAAAATGTAATGTAGTAATGTTAATGCATAAAACCATCAGTGAATAAAGAAGTCATCTGGCAAATACTGCAGTTGAATGATAATAAACCGGGAAGAAGGATAAATACCAGATCGGTTTTATCAGATTACATTAATGTTAAAGAGGCCTATTAGAAAGAAATCATTTTAAAAATCATATTACAGTTTATGTTGACCAGTTTTACAACCTCTTCTTCTATTTGGTATAAGTAAATCTGTTAAAATTCAATGAAATGGCTTTCTTTTATAGCAATTTCATTTTTGTCTCCTATATTTGGCTTTTAAATAAAAGTATTTGGATAATTTATATTGTACTGACATCTGGTGGACTTGGCCTTCATACAGCCAGGAAAAGGTAATGATTGGAAACATCTATCAAGGTCAGCTGAACAATCTATGGTAGCCTTCAAGTCATACACTGAATCAAACAGGGGTGAGAATATTATCTTAAATTCTGTCAACATTCCTTCACTCCATTTTAAAGGAAACAGCTCTGGTACACACAACGAAGCTACTATAACACTTAGCACTTCTCTGTCTTTATCTTTGTGAAGTCCAAAAGGAATAGTATTTAGAATATTATCACATAAAAACCTGCTACATTCTTATTTCTTGAATGCCAAAATTGTTCATGGTAGGGGGTCTCTTTTGCTCTGAATGCACTTAGAAATTAAGCATATATATGATATACTTTTTAAATATTTTTAAAAATATATTTTATATACATAATGTTTATCAATGAGGAGGACCCCTTCAAAAACCAGAATTTATTTATTTAAAAAACTTATCTATTCTTACATATTTAACCTTCAAAGTACTCTCCGTTTGATGCAATACATTTTTCAAGATTTTTTTTCCAGTGCTCCAAGCAGTTTTTGAACTTGTTAATTTTGATGCTTTTTAATGCTTCTGGCGGTTCATGTTTCACTTTTTCCACGTTGGCAAAACGTTCTCTTTTAGGACTACTTTCAGCTGGGAACTGAAAAATGTCTCTTCTGATAAGATCAGGTGAATAGGGAGAGTGGTGCATGGGTGTCATGCGTTTTTTGGTTAAAAACTGCTGAACAAAATTTCACTGCCATCGTTGTTTATGTAAATCACCCATCAAAAAATTGGCAAATGTGTTGAAAGAATCACACAAAAAAATTACTGAAGCCAAATACAGCCTCTCACAACAATACTTGCTGGTTACACTAATGGTGATGGGTTCCTAGATCCCTTACCTAGTCTGAGAAACCTGTAATAAAAAGGGCCTACCCTCCAAAAGATAATCCTGATTTTGGGGGGTTCTCCCTCTTTTATGTATATTAGAGAACTCTTGTTAAAGTATGTGAAAGTAATTCAAATGTATAAGAAATAAAATAATCTCAAAATTTTCAAAGTTATGTATTGTCCATGATCGTTTATTATTTTTTCCACCTTGCTAAATTTAGCAATGATAAAAGATATATGAAAAAATTGACTTTCCTAAAATGAAAAATTTTTGCTCATTTTTTTCTTAGATTCCTGGGAAATACTTCATATATCCATTAGAACTAGAGAGACTCTAAATCAGTGAAATTCATCACCAAAGACTTTATTTTTTCATGTAATTTCACGCTGAAAAGATTTATTCTTCTGTGTACAAATTGTAGAGGAAGAAAACAATATATTTACATATAAACAAATTATAATCATGAGATATGTTTTTTTATATCAGCATTTCATTATAATCAAATTACCAGTCCAAGACACTATTGTCAAAATTATGTATGAGTAACTTGTTTATATAGTTTATTTTGACTAATTCACTGGACCCATCCCTCTGTGTGGAATAAAGCTATTGACTACATTGTACACTAAACTCCTAAATATTCATAGGAACTTAGAAAAAGAGTATAATTGGGATTAATTTGATACCAGAAAACATAAAATTACTAAAATAAAAATTATTTAGCAAGATATATACCACAAACTTGACAAGTTAATACATATTATAATAGCTTTTAATCTTAAGAATTCCAAATAATTTTGAAAGCTAAGTTTTTATTTTGAGTTACTTATCTAGCAGGTCTTTAACAGAGCAAGATATAATTCACAATAATTAAAAACAGAACATCAATAATTTCATGTCCACAGGAGATTTATGGGAGAAATATTTAATTCAATTGAGTGAACTTATTTAAGTGGAAATTTAGCCAGTGAAATCACCTACTGTTTGCAAACTGTTATAAACTTAAGCATTTATATGAGTGAATATATGTAAACAATTATATTTATACATGATCTATATATGGATACCAATGTAGAATGACTCACACATAAGCCCTGAATTTGGTTAATTGCATTAATGGAAAGGCTACTTTGGGATAAATTAAACCTGAGAATATATATTGATTGTATTATTTAGGTAATTGAAAATTTGTTGAATCCTCATATTTTTGTAGCTAAAACATTATATATTAATATACAGATATAAACCTTATTTTTTTCTCATGGTATCAATTCAAAACTACAAAACTATTTGTCTTTCATGAAATGGCCATTTTATTGTTTTATTGCTTCCAGATATAATTGTGACAATTCTCTTCCTTCTCTTTTATATTATGCAATTATTTTGAAAGATCCTATTATTATTCTTTTGCCTTTTATGCTCAAATGTGCATATTGAGATATTATATGCAGTGTTGTTCTTAGAAAAAAAGAAATTTAGTGTATCCTTTTCAAAAGACATAACTGAACACATTATTGAGAGAAAAAAGGCCTATTTAGCTCTTCTTAAACAATCTATCGAACTATATATATATATTATACACACACACACCCACACACATATACACATACACTACACATACACACACACACACACGCAGATTAACTAACCCTCCCAAAAAATGGAATTATTTTTTGCAGGGCAGTACCCTTGTAATACAGGCTTCTGCCACGAGGTAAGTGTTCTAAAAATCCATCAGCATCAGTGTTCCAGTTAGCGCTGTTGAGACTACATTTGACTTCTAGTAAATATTTTGGTGATTCTTTCAATGTGTTTGCCCATTTCATGATGGATGATTGACATGAACAACGTATGGCAGTGAAATTTTGTTCAGCAGTTTTTGACCACAAATGGCATGGTCCTCATGTTCCACCCTCCCTATTCACCTAATCTACTACTGAACTACCTTTTTTTTTCTCTAGATGAATAAGTATTCAAAGGGAAGTATTTTGCAGATGTGGAAGAGGTAAAACGAGAGAAGCACTAAAAGGCGTCAACATTAATGAGTTCAAAATCTCTTTTGAACAGCAGAAAAAATTTTAATAGGTGTATTGCATCAAAGGGAGAGCACTTTGGAGAATACTTCTGAAAGTTTAAACATGCAAGAATAAATAAACAATTCTGTATAAATGAATTCTGATTTTCTTTGGATCTATCTCATATAAGTACATACATATACACAGTCATATAGTTGTAGTTAAAATTCTTCGGTTTTAACATTAGTGGGTGTTAGTGTGTGTAAACAAGAAAAAAAATACCATGTATTTCTTAACCAAGATTTTCCTTAGAAGAAAAATGGAAAACAAACAAACAAAAAACCTTTCAGGCTAACTACATTGTTGTCTCTTTGAATAGTCAGGTTTATTACCCAAGTTACACTAGGTATTTATGCTGGATCAAAGCATCTATTTTTACTGGTATCAGTGATTCCATCTTCACAAACTGTACAATCCTATATAACTTAAGCAAAGGGTGTCCACTATGAAGGAATTATATATCACTGAAAGAAAATGTTGAGTCTCATAGAACATTAAGTTCCATTTTACAACTGAAATATTTGAAGCATAGCAATCTGAGCTGTCCAAAGGCAGATAGTAAAAGAGTGACTTCCAGAGCATGGTTGAATACCTTTAATTTCTTTTAACCATATAGCCTCTTCATATTATTAATTGATTCTTTTTTTTTTTTTTTTTTTTGAGTTGGAGTCTCACTCTGTCGCCCAGACTGGAGTGCAGTGGCCGCTCCCAGCCACCGCAGCCTCGATCTGCTGGGCTCCGGCGATCCTTCCGCCTCAGCCTTCCAAGTAGCCGGAATTACAGACATGTGCTACCACGCCCGGCTGATTTTTTTGATTGATTGTAGAGATGAGGTCTCGCTGCCCAGGCGGGTCTCGAACCCGCTGGCTCAGGCAATCCACTCACCTCAGCCTCCCAAAGGTGCGGGATTACAGGCTGAGCCACCAAGCCTGGTTTAATTGATTCTTAAACATGCATATCTGTAATCAAGTATCAGCATCACTATAGGAAATCTACCAAAAAATGGGGTCAGGCGAAACAATGAACAAGGACTTTAACAAAACAAGTAAGAAAAGGACAGAAATTATAAATGACCTCTAGTTGTACCACAGATTCAAAGAGTCTTATGTCCATGACCTTTTTCCATGGTTGTTCTCTCTCTCTCTCTCTATCTTTCTATCTATTTATTTTGAGTTGAGATCTCACTCTGTCTTCCAGGCTAGAGTTCAGCGGCAGAATCATGGCTTTCCAGAGCCTCATCTTCCTGGGCTCAGGTGATCCTTCCGCATCAGCCTCCTGAGTATCTGGGACTACAAGTGTGTACATCACACTCAACTATATATATATATATATATATAGTAGATATATTTAGTTCACTATGTTGTCCAAGCTGGTCTCAAATTCCTGAGCTCAAGTAATCCTCCTGTCTCAGCCTTCCAAAGTGCTGGAATTACAGGCATGAGCCACCATGCATGGCCCTGACCTTTGCTTCTTGTTTTTTTTTTTTTTTAAGGGATAAATAGATAAGATACATGTGTCACATTTATAGGCAGAAGCAATTTAAGACAAGATACCAATAGGAGTGTAGTAAAAGGATGATTTAAAAGCTTAAAATATATAATTATTAACTTTTGACCACATTCTAATCACATAAATTAAGCTGCGTGAATATTGAAAATATAAACAACACTGTGCTGCAGCATATACAGTATTTATCATCCATGCTAATAAATCTTCAAGAAAAATTATTCCCCAAATTGCATTTAATACACTGTTCTGACTACTACAGCTGGATTATGATGTCACAGCACCACTACTCAGGAACTACCCAGGTGACTACCAAGCCACTTGATCAAACTATTGGCTAAACCTGGTAAGACAGGTTGAAGGTAATTTTGTTCAATGTGAATCATACGGTTTTACTTTACTAGCAAATTTTTCTCCCTCCACTGCTTAGCCAGAGCCTGATTCCTAAAAGAAAATGTGTTCAAAATAATCACTGTTTTGTATTTCTATTTCTAGTCAGCACAAATCTGGCATCCAAGCTGCAGCCCTTGACCTCTGTGTACTCATATATAGTCACATTTGTGTTAGTGCATGATCTCGATTTATTTATAATGGGCCTAAATCTACTGTAATGAAGATATCTGCTTTGGGTGTTGAGGTGGAAGAATGAAGTCTGAGGAGTCAAGACTATTTGTCAAATTCATCTCTAAAGCTTGCAGCTGTGTTTACATAAATGTCTTATCACAGAGATTGGACATTGAAATAAGTGACTAAGATGAACTGATTTAAGATGAGATCAGATATTAAAATCAAACAGTTTACATTTATTTTTAGATCATGCAAATACAAGATGCTTTTCACCATAGGCAAGGTAAAACATACAGTCCCATTTTTCTAAATGTTCAAGTCCAGCCCAAGGCATTGCCTAATTGGCATGAGAATGAAATAACATTAACAATGACCCTAGGTTGAATCATAGTCTCATCTTTGGCATCTTGGATAATTTATACAACTTTCCTGAAATTTTATTTTCTCCTCTATAAAATAGAAATGCAGGTATATGTTGACATTCCTTTCAGGTCTCCCTAGTAATCAAATATGATAATTGCATCAGTTATCTGTTAATGCATAACAAGTTACCACAAACTTAGTGGCTTAAAACACACGCATAGTTTCTGTGTGTCAGGAATCCAGGCATGGCTAAGCTGGATTTTGTGCTTCAAGGTCTTTCACAAGGCTGTAATCAAGCCTTTACTTTGTGTTGTGAATGCACTTGAAGATTCAAGTGGGAAAGGATTTACTTCCAAGCTGATGTGATTGTTGATAGGATTCAGTTCCTCGAAGGGTTGTTGGACAGAGGGCTTCAATTCCTTGCCACTTGTTGACTGGAGGCTACTCTCAGTTTCTTGCCAGATGGGCCTCTCCATATGGTAACTAACTTCAACAAAGTCAGCAAGGGAGATAGTCTGTTAGCAAGGCAGAAGTTACAATCCCTTGTAGCCTAATCATGGAAGGAGCATCCCATCACCTCTGCTATAACATATTAATTAGAAGCAATTTGCTAGGCAGTCACACAGAAGGCTGGGATCACTGGGACTGCTGTAGAGGCTGTCCACTACAGCAATCTAGGTAAGCGTACTTGGTGAGCTTTAAGAACTCAAAAATTTAAATTTTTAAGTTGTGTTTCTAAGAAGTGAAACTGTCTTTCTGAAGTATGTGTTTAATAGCAAGGAAAGCTCTAAATGGACAGATTTCTGACATTTCTCCAATGAAGTTACTTTTCCGTTCCTATGCGTATTTGTAATCTTCATAGTCAAGAACTAGATATCTTCATTTTAAAGCATAATTGTTCAATATGTTGCTTTGAAATCAGACAAGTGGGGGTTGATTCTAATATATACTTTGACTCTATTACATACTAAATTTGTAGTCTCTGGCAAGTTGCTAAATTTTGAATCGTAGTCTCTTCATCTGTAATATTTAACTGTGGATGTTATCTTTATTAAATAACATCAAAATGTGACCCAATGAGCACTATTAAAACTTTTTTATTATTTTAGCAGTAGTGGTACTATTGCTAATGTTAATATTGTTGCTATGCACACCTTACATGCTTGTCAACATAGAATAAGATGACACCAAAACATATGAAATCATTTACATTTTTACACCGAATTCTAAATCTTCTCTTTCTGCTTTCATGTTTAATGACACTTTGACATTTAAGAAGAAGGTGAGATCTTATATACTGAACTTCATATTTTTGAAAGGCAAAGTAGAAATGAGTATGGAAGTAGTGCTTCTTATTAGTGAACTCCATCACAGATTAGTTTATTATTAGCCAGAACTGTCACTGAGAGGAACCAAGAATGAGCCAATCCATGCCATTCTGCAAGAAGAGTCAGCTGGGCCAACGTATTGAGATATTCAAGGACACTGTAGCCCTTAGTGACCTCTTTTCTTTATGAACTTAATATAACATGTTCTAAACAATTGACGCCTAAATATTTATTTTTATTTTAAAGATGTAAGGTGTAATTCAGCGTTAGATATACAAATGGTCATTAGACAGGTAAAGTTTGGACCTTACTTTGGTCCCCACTTCACCTTGCTTGAGATCAGGTATTTTTACCGATGAAGTGTCTCCCTTCCCCTGGCAGTTTTTCACTACTGCCAATCCCTTTCTTATAATATTATGATAATTGTTCAGGGTCTGCTTATGAGTGAGAACATGTGGTCCTCAGGTCTTTGTTTCTGTGATAGATTACTGAGTATCATAGGCTCTAAATCCAACCAAGTTGCTGCAAAGCTCATAATTTTGTCCTTTTTTATGGCTGTGTAATATTCCTTTATGTATATTTACCACATCTTTTAAATCCAGTCTACTTTTGATGGGCAACACAGTTGGTTCCATGTTTCTACTATTGTGAATACATCTTTAGCATATCTTTTTTCTACATTTAAATGACAAACTCAAGATTTAATCAGGCCTATTTTGTATTTATAATTTTTCCTATTGCTTAAGAACAAATGATAAAAAATAAGATACTGAATAAGTATTTATGGACTATCTCACTAAAATGTCTTATTTTAGCAAGTAATTAGAAGCAAAACAAAGTTTAAACTGGACCATCCAGAAGCTGGGCAGGTTTCAAAATTTATTAGTCCAGAAGGCTCAGTGATTATTTTAAGGATTTGACTTTGCTTTTCCAGCATTTCTAACAAGAATTTTCAAATTCACATTGACATTTGCGTAAATTAGGCTATATATCCATGATAGGCAAGTATCGTAGGCAAGGGAATTAAAGATATATACATTCATACAGTTTAATGCTATCCAGTCTTTTCCTTGGAGCTAGCCTCAGCATCTAAATTCTGCATTGCCCATAGAGCTTTCTGCAATGATGGAAACATTCTGTATGTGTACTGTTTAACACACTAGCCATTAGTCACATGTGGTTACCAAGCACTTGCAATATTTTATTTTTATTTAATTTTAATAAATTCAAATTTGAATATCCAGGAATGGCTAGTAACAACTATACTGCATAGTGCAGGTTTAAAGCACATATGCTGCTTGGGAGAAATGAAGATACTTATAAAAATCAGAGACTAGAAGAACTGGGGAAAATGGATTATGGATAGACAATAAATAATACTCAGTACATAGACTAAAAATAGATTGTTTCAAACAATTTGAAAACTAATTCATGATAAACTAGAAAACACTACAATATTAACCACTTCATAGCTTCAATATTCTGTAACCAATATTTTCATAAATAGATCAACTCATACAATACATATTACCCCTACCTTCAGGTAAAAACCAAGATCTTACAACACTACTAAATCGAACATAGATTAACAAACTTATGAGATACATAACCTCTGTCCCCAAAGCTAAATAAATTTGGCATAGTAAAACAAAGAAATGGTTATCAATTATTCGGTAAATTAAAAAAATGAAAGTACTCAAAAGTCTGGTTCTGGATTTATGTATAGACATCAAAAGTGCCTGATAAAAGTGAAGTTGTCCTTTTGCTTTGTACCGTAAATAAGAAGTCCAGTCTGGCATGGTGACTCAAACCTGTAATCTCAGAACTTTGGGAGGCAGAGGTGAGAGGATTACCTGAGCTCAGGAGTTGGAGACCAGCCTGAAAAAAATAGGAAGACCTCCTCTCTAAAATAAATAAAAAATACCAGCCGGGCATGCTGGTACATGCCTGTGGTTCCAGCTACTTGGAAGGCTCAGGTGGAAGGATCACCTGAGCCCAGCAGGTCGAGGCTGCGGTGGCCGTG
Organism: Carlito syrichta; assembly: GCF_000164805.1. Lineage (NCBI taxonomy): Eukaryota > Metazoa > Chordata > Mammalia > Primates > Tarsiidae > Carlito > Carlito syrichta. The sequence continues at coordinate 748,020 of NW_007255712.1, forward strand.
TGCATGCCACTGCCATCCAGTCTGTGTGACAAGTGAAACTCTGACTAAATAAAAAAGAAGAAGAAGAAGAAGAAGAAGAAGAAGAAGAAGAAGAAGAAGAGGAAGAAGAAGAAGAAGAAGAAGAAAAAGAAGCAGTAGTCCTGGTGAACACATGCTGCTTGAAGAGAAAATCTATTTTGGTTTGTATGCACATGTTTAATTTTTTACTGGATTTATTAGAAAAATAAGCAAAGTATACATTTGCCTTGGTGACCCAGTGGGTGTGAAAGGCAACTGGATTATCTGACTTAGAACTATTAACGATTAAAAATGTCAACCTTAATGTTGCATTCATACAGTATGTAAATTTAACTCTTATAAAGTTTAATCTTGGCATTATGCAGATTGGCAAGTTCAGAAGCAAAGAGGTCACTTGGTATTTAAATGAATCTGCATTTGACAGGCTGTGCAATGCTTTTCTAGTATAAGTTGAATTTCTCCCTTAATCTCCAAATTGACACATACCTTTCTGAAAATTAAACTTGAACCCCCGTTTTTGTTGAAATAAGCTCCGTTTTAGTTCTGCATTCTATAATGACTATAAAGCAGGCCTGAGAAGAAGACATTGACACACAGTCTGAATGCGGGTTTTACCTGGAACTGAACTGAATCATCACCCTAGTGGCAATAGGTGCAACTTCCACCACCACATTCAGCTTCTTGCACTTCAAAGGTCATATTGCACGATAGAATTTTACTCTCTAGACATCATGATCAGAAATACATGTTGATAACAGTGAACATAGCTTGTTGAGTTGAATTAACAAATATGTTTTGGGTTATATGTGATTGAAAAGATTTCACAGCTAAGATAGCATCTGTTCTAGATAAAACCTACCTACTAGGTTTCCACACATACACAAAAATAATAATAATAGCCAGTGAAAGATATGATTTAGGTTTGCTTCCTTAGCTCCATTTTTTAAAAATCAGTTTTGAAGTATCCTAAGAGCCCTGGTAAAAGTATTAAGTGAAGACAAAGGATAGCGTGGTGACAGACTTCTGGTATGTTATGGAAAAGCAAAAGGTGTTTGTTAAAAAAAAAGGCGGGGGGTATTTTATTTCATTAAGGGTTCAATCTCTGTTCCTTTATTAGGATGATCTTTAATAGTCCTTGATGTTGGCAACCCTTTTGGGTCCCCTCCCACTGTGGCAGTTCTGTCCTTTCAATAAATCCTGCTTTCTCATTAAAAAAAAGTCCTTGTTTTTATAACTGCACACTCTGCTAAGATTTGATTTCTTCCATCAGTTTGCTCATCACGATGGAGAATAAAAGGAAGTAAAAGCCAGGGTTCCTGACCTCTGTTTGCCAATTTTATTATTGGTGAACCAAGACAATCAATTACTGATTTTTTCTAAATGTTCCCTGCACCCTCCTCACCCACTTAAAACCTCTTTGATTTTCTCATGTTACTCAATGAGCAGTGTGGAAAGAGCAGTCTCAGAATGCCTCAGTTGTCCTCTCAAATCCAAAATGTACCAACCTCAGTAAGCATAAAAGGGCTGCTATGTTAAGTTAAGGTAGGTGGCAGATGCTTTAAGGGCTCCCAAATGGAGAAAAACATTGAGATATAGAATAGGATGGAGAATCTCAAGGCCTATGGAGTTTTTAAGCAAAAGGGAAAGGCAGGAGTTCATACGACAAATACCCTGTCACTTCACAAGTGAGGAATCCAAAGAGAGTAACTTTGTTGCTCCAAATCACCCACTGAGTCAGTGGAAGTCCCCGAACTATATATTCAATCAAATAAATTGCTATATATTTAATGTATATACTAAGTAAATTGTTTTGCCTTTGTGTTATTTCCTGGGATACCCAGTGTGATTAGCTGGGATGTGTCCTAAAGTCAGAATTTAGATTAAAAATATCCCAGATTTTCTCTCGGACGGGATAAAAGTGCAACCTACCATCTCTGAGATTAAAAATATAATGGCTTATCTTTATATCCAAGAGATTTCATACACTTACAAAATTATGAAATGGGTGAAAATAAGCGAGGATTAAACTGATATCCATTTGCATTCTAATTTCTTTATTTAGACTCATTAACCACATTGAAAAACACATTGCAATGCTGAACCCGACCCAAGTTCCAGAGTGAAACCCTCAGTAAATATGTATTAATTAATTAAATATACAGTGCAATGCTACTTATCATAATATATTAAAAATTTCTCCGAGCAAGTGTATTACAAAAGGATATGTTATACTTCTCATTTTTCACCTCAACTTCTTCCTCTCTTTACTCTTTTTGTAACCATAAAATTCTCTAAAAATTATCTACTTTCTTGTGGGATTTTTTTTTTGAGTTGGAGTCTCACTCCGTCACTCAGACTGTAGTGCAGTGGCACACTGCTCACAGACACCACAGCCTCAACCTGCTAGGCTCAGGCGATCCTTCCACCTCAGCCTTCCAAATAACTGGAACTACAGGCATGTGTCACCACACCCAGCTAAATTTTAAATTTTCTACAGATGAGGTCTCACCAAGTTGCCCAAACTGGTCTCCAATCCTCTCATCTCAGCCTCCCAAAGTGTTGGAATTATAGGTGTGAGCCACTGTGCCTGACCCTTGTGATCTTTTAAAAGTGAATATAGACTCCAATAATAAAACTCAATGATATTTTCTCAATTGGACCTTTTCAGTCATTATAGCTGAAGTGTTTTCTCTCTCCTTTTATAATGTAAAACTTAGTTCCTTATTCTGAGTTTAGCACCCGTTATTATGGTCCTAGTAATACTTTTATAGGTATATGACAAAATTTTTTCACCTACCTATGAGATGATTGCTCCCAAATTTTGCCTAAGCCTAAAGCAACTTAAGTTATTGTTTATCACAGTTGTGTAAAAAAAAGTTATGGTATAAACCTGTGATTATATAGAATTACACTCTCTGTGCATATGATTTGAATTATCTAGAGAAGTCATTTATACCTATTTTGGGGACTCAAATAAGACAGTCCGGTAACTGAATCTAGTAAACTAGACTGAAAGTGAAAAAAAAAAAAAAAACCAGGTTTTAATATCTAATTATATTTGTGACTTTGAACATTGTTTGAGCATATACTATTTATCTCAAAATGTCCAGATAAAAGACAGTAGCAAGGACAAGTAAAAATTCTCTTTCATAAAAGTGCGATGTTGCATTGAAGTAGAACATGGAAGAGGCTAAAAACTAAATTTTTAGTTTTAAGCAGTAACTTAAAAATAGTGAGTCAGAAGAAAAAATACCTAAACTAAGTCCTGAAGAGCATAAGAAATGAACCTAGAAAATACTGGGAGCAGAAAAACATTTTAGCTAAAGGCATAGGTATTGCTAATGGCTTGGTAGCATGAAAGGCAAGAGAAATTCAGACAACTGCATATATTTGCATAGCCAGGTTGTGCTAAGGCTTGGGGTAAAGAAAAGGGGTATAATATGATGAATCTAAGTGGTTCAAAGTACTTTAGGGTAAAACTCCAAAGAGATTTGATTTCATTTTATAAGCTATGAGTAATTAAAGTATTTAAAGTCTATTTAAATATTCTATTTTGAAGTCTATTCAAATGCTTCTAATACCAATACCAATATAAATGGGTAGATTAGGGAAAGTGGCAGTTGAAATTAGTTTGGAGATAACTAAAGGAATACTTTGCTACAAAATTCTTTCCAAAACTAGGAAAATCATTTCACAAACCTGTGGGGCATGCAACTCATTAGTCTTCTATTGTATCTTGTTTTGGAAAATCATTTTTAAAGACTTTCTCTTCTATTCTTAAAGGGAGATGACACCCAGTGGGAACGTTTATAAAGTCTTCCAACTCATCAGATCTGTTTTCCCACTTGAGATATTGAGAGTTTAGATTTCTGAAGCCTAGGAAGTCTTTGATTTGCAGAACTTGTTTTATTCCTTTATAAGTCTTGGGATTGTATTTAAATAAATACATGCACTGATAACATTTATGACTTATGCTCAGTCTTTGGTGGCAGTGATTAAACATTCACAATTGTTTCTTTCTTGGAGTATGACTAACTTTGTGATAATCCCTCCTATAACATACTTTCAAGGACTTCATCATGAAAAAATGTAAGGATATTTGCTAAAATATGAAATTTAATTTTAATTTCTAATTATATACCTGCTTATATAATTTCTAGATATAGCTTGTAAGGAGCTATTCCTGAGGGAACAAGAACAGATAAATAATGAAATCATATTCTAAATTAGATTACATTCTTTCTTATATTTAATTTTTATTTTTCACAAAACCTAACATAATAATGGACTTCTATTAATATCACTTTCCTTGAATATTTTGCTGAATGCCTATAATGTTATAGTTGATTCGACAAGGTTACTTAGCTTCTGCAATGATCCTGTATCACTACAATCTAATTTTGTAGGAAAATCAACTAAGTCTTAGAAACTATTCAAATGATGAAAGTTCAACTGCTAAGTCAAATCTTGGAAAGAATAGTACCTGAAATGAGAGAGAGGATTATGTAACTTTCTCAAAATTCAGAATCACCAGCCAAGGGTTAGCAGACTGGTTTAGTGGTTCCAGTAACATAGATTACTTCTAAGCTCTTGCTAGGCAGGGTTAACAAAAGTGTAAAAAAAAAAGGTGCTCTTTTTTGATGACATAGCCAAAGATGGATCACCACCATCTCCACTGATTCAAATTTAAAAACACCAGGATAGAGGAAAGCAGAAGTGCAAAGCACACACTTTCCCCTGAAGAAAACAACCGAAATGTGTACACCTCACTCCCACTCATTCCACTGGTTACCACTTAGCCAAAGAGCTATTTTTAGGTATGAGAAATGTTGGGTAATGTCAATTTTTGCTGATACGGAATGATATTTGATGTTAAAATGCAATCTAAGTTATATGTTCGTGGAGTAAGGATTTAAAACTTCTTATCTGCCTCCAAAGTCTATGCCCTAAACCATTGGCCAAAACCTCCAATAGCTCATTTTTGTAAATAAGTTTGTATTGGAACTCAGCCACACCAGTACATTTATGCGTTATCTATAATTGCCTTCTCCATCTAGAAACATAGTTGAGAAGTCACAACCAAGATTGTATGGCTCACAAAGCCTAAAATATTTATTGTCTGGTCATTTCCAGAAAGCAACCCTATTATAAATCCTTGGACTAACTAATCGTGTTTGTGTCCCTTGGTCCACCATCATCACACCTATGAAATCTCCATCCTTTACTCCATAGCATTATGCTTGGGTACGGGAGATTCTGACCTTTGTAGGTGCCGTTGTCATCCTTCTTTATTTCTAGTTTCCTATAAGATCTAGCAAGTGGGATAAATTGGTAAGGTCAGAGTGCTGGTGAGGAGAGGGATAGAAATATTTATTTTTTCCACAAATTAAATGTTTCATTTCCATAGTTCTGAAAGTAACTGTGTTTTTCTACACTTATGGTTAGTTTAGGCAGGCTGTCTTTCAACTTTCCAGCTCCGTTCAAGTTTCCAGTAACATTATTCCTCCCTTCCTCATCAGACCTGGTGTTGTAATGTGTTTCCATTACTGCTTAATCCTGAGTGCATTCAATTTTTGCTTTTCTTCAATAGTTTCCCTCAAAAATCCCTTTTTTTTTGTTACTATCATGATGAATAGTCATGACTCTCTCAGGTCTGACAATTCCTGTAACTTTGGATATGACATATTTATTTTTCTGAATAAAAGTGATAATAATAAAAATAAGTAGAACAGAAAAAAATTGAAATACTTGAAGAAAAGACATCAAACCATCATAGATTACATAGGTCAGTCCAGTTTAATCACATGCATTCATAAAAGTGGGACAGTAAGGTAAAAGTTGGGGTCAGAGAGACATGACAATGGGATGAAAAAGAAGAGATTTGGACAGTGAGAAACAAAAATTAACCAACTATCGTTGGCTTTTAAGATGAAAGAAAGAGGTCATGTGCAAAGAAATGTGGGCAACTTCTAGAAGTTGGGAACACTAGCAAGAAACCAAGGGTCTCTTGGAAATGACTTCATTAACGACCTAAATAGGGAAGAAAATGGATTCGCCCCTGTCACCTCTAGAAGCAATGCAACTTGCTAAGACCTATGCTAGTCTTCTGATCAAAAGAACTGTAAGATATATTGTCATGGTTTTAAATCATTAACTTTTATGGTAATTTGTTATAGTGGCACTAGGAAACTAACACAGAATTGACTCCTTTATATTGAATTTTATGAAGTCTCCATTAAGAAATTGTGCATAGACAGAAAGAGTCGTCAGATTTATATACCACTTATTCTATCATATGAGACTGAAAAACATACTTGTAAAAGCAGATTAATATAGATAGTAAGGTTAAATTCAAGTCTAATTGTTCTTAAGGTGGCCATATGGGACTTGAGATAATGGACAAAGGAAAGCACAACAGTACAATTAACTGAAGTTAAATTTGTGGAAAGCAGAAGACCGACATTAGTACAAAATCAGGACAAGGGGAAAGTAATGAAAATTGCAGATCAATTAAAGGTGGAATTTAAAAACAAAACAAAAAATAGTCTAAAAGAGGAATGAATAAAAGGAAGGAAAACTGAAGGAAAAATAGATAGTGAGCAAAGAGCTAAAAGATAAAAAGTGGAAGAAGCAGAACTCATAAAGGAAAATCTCTTTTGTAGGAACACCCTGACAAAACAACCCTTAATTACAAATATCTTCAATCCAACAATTCATATGCAGGCGCCATCATCTTCCTTTCCTAAACTCACTTCTTTATCAGGAAGGCAAAAAGCCAGCTGCCCCTGACCCCTACACCTGCATTTGTGTTCAGTCTTTTTGTCTGCTCTCCAAATTACCTTTGCTAACTCCTCTTCAAACTACTACTCACACGTACATCTTTTTTTTTTTTAAGGATTTAGGTTTCAGTTTTTTTTGCAACAGCCGCACTTCACCTTGTGACTTTTTCTTATGTGTTTTTGAAATGGAGACATTTGCTTTTCTTCTGACAACAATCAAACTTGTGTCAGGTGTGGATCCAAGAGCACCAGGCAGTGGAGATTTGAAAGTGAAAACCAGAGATAAGGACAAATTAGGGTCGTGCAAGACATCAGTCCTCCATATGGGGAGATAATTGCAAGTGGCTTCATTTCTTAGAATCTTACCTCTTAAAGTAATAAAACACAAATAAAATATACTGTTTTGGGTACTGTTTTGGGTAGGAAAATACATAACAGTGACTCATTTCAGTTAAAAAGAGACACTAAGTGCATCGATGATTGGATCTAGCTTATTTGGGCAAGTCTTAGTATTGTGGCAATATATTTTCATTGGGATTAAGTTCAAGTTGGGTCTTATTTCATTACAAATATTTTGAGACTAATAAACTCTATGTAGAGTATCTATGAGGTAAAACTCATTCTTGTTATCACTTCCTGCATTTGTTAGTAATTTTGGAAGCGCATGCATAAAATGTGAGCACATTCTGTATAAACAGCTATTTACATACTGAGGGTTGTAAATGGGTGATCCATTTCACACTCTAAATCATGATCAAGTATCCTTGGAATTACACAACTTATTTTATTGGATTTTAATTTTTTTATGCTGACACTTTTTAGAGCTCTGATTACATGTATATTTTGCAGATATAACTCAGGCACATCTGTTTAACTCTCTTGGGAAATTATTTACTTTTTTAAGGCCTTGAAAAAAGTCCTTCAATCTGAATGAACTTGTACTTTTTAATTTTGTTTTCTTATTGTGAAAAATATACATAACATAAAATTTACCTTTAACCATTTTTAGGTATATAGCTCAGTAGTATGAAATACAATCACATTGTTGTAAAATCAGTATCATTATCCATCTTCAGAACTTTTTCATCTCCCTAAACTGAAATTCTGTGCTCACTACACAATAATTCCCCATGTCCCCTTTTCCTGGCCCCTGGTACCCACCATTCTAATTTCTGACTCTTTGAATTTAAGGTACTCAAGGCACTTCACATAAGTTGGATTATACAGTTTTTGTCATTTTGTGTCTGAATTATTTCTTTTAATAAAATATCTTCAAACTTTGACCATGTTGTACATGTATTCAAATTCTGTTCCTTTTAACTGAATAATATTTCATTGTATGTCTATACTATATTTTGTTGAATCATTTATTTTACAATGAACATTTGGGTTGTTTTCACTTTTGGCTGTTGTCAATAATGTCGCTATGCATATTAATGTACAAATATCTGTTTAAGTTCATGCTTTCAATTCTTTAAGGCATGGAATAGAGTTGGAAGTAAAATTGCTGGATCATATAATAATTCTGTTTAATATGTTGAGGGATCGCCATACTGATTTTCACAAAGACTGTACCACTTTACATCTTCGATAGCAGTGCACAAAGGTTTTAATTTCCCCACATTCTCGCCAACACTTGGTATTTTTTGTTTTTTGTTTTTTTGAAAGTAGCCATCTTCTTGGCTGTAAAATGCATCTCGCTGTTTCTAGTTTGAATTTTTTAAGAGTATCTCATTGTGATTCCGGGCTTGTATTTTTCAAGAATGTAAAGATGTATGATGACCAATTTTATCTCCAATCTAAGAATTCCTCTGTGGAATTCACAATGTTGAGAGGCACAAGCTGCCTGATGAGGTACAGAAAAAAAAAGACAACATATCCTTGAGCCAGTTGCAGCTTTGCAGGATACTTTTCGTCTGGTGATCAAGCACTAGCTTTATAGTCTACATCTCTGTAAGTACCACAATAGCTAGTGTCCCTGGATTTATGTCAAATCTCTCTGTAATGTTCTATGGTGCTTAGAAGGTGGAACAAGGGTTAATATGTAAGAGCTTCGGTTTCACAGACTTAGACCTGGGTCAACATAAATGAGCTTTAATAACAGAATTATCCACTGGGATAACAGCTACTGGGTTAAGTAGTCAGCAACTTATCACTGGAAATATTCATGGAGAATTCATGGAGACTATTTAAAGAGAAATTTCTGCATTGATCAGTGACTAGTCCTGATAAATGTCAAGGCCTTTCTCACCTTTCAGATTTTTCATGCATTATCTTACTTTGAGCTATCTATAATACACTCTTCAAGATGAGCACTCACCTTAAGAAAAAGAAAGGGAAAAAAAGAGCTCAACTTCATGTTTGTGGCATGTATTTCAATGGCTCACTGATTTCTGGTTTTCCTCCACTTCCAGACACAAATATTGCACTTCCCCCATCCCTTTTAAGTTAAGTATGATTGGTCCTGGTAATTGACTAATGGTAAGAAGACCACGGGTAGAAATGGTGCAAATCATTGCCACGCCTAAGTATTTCATTGCACAAGAGAGATCCTGCAACTGTATCTTTTCTTTGTCATGATTGGTCTGGAAGCATGTTTGGAAATGGAGCCTTTATCAGCCTAAGTGACCACAATAAATAATGTCTACTGACTCTTCTTCCTACCCATTCCCACACTATCTATTGCACTGGACATTTTAAGTGAGTAAAAAGTAACCTTTGTTGTTTTAAGTCACTAAGTTTGAAAGGGATTTTTTGTTTGTTTGTTTTACCACAGCAAAACATACCTTATGCTGACCAATATAGTGTGTACTTGAAATTTGGCTTCTTTTTTAAAATTTCTGTGATCCTATATTCCAATGTGCTGAGAATGCTCATATATCCTGAGTCATATCTTAATATCTAAATTCTAAAATCTATAATTCTAATAAAAACAAAATTGGGTTAGGTTATTGTAGATACAGGCAACCTACAAAAACTCCTCCAGATAACTGCAGGCAACATATCAGTTTCTGGTTTAAAATCCTTATAACCCCATCAGAATATTCTACTGAGAAAAATGAGATCTGAAACAGTGACAGAGAAGAGATCCTCTCAAGTTAGTTTTATCATACAACTGTAGACCATTAATGAACATCTTAATAGATAGACTTGAAAATTATGAATCATAATAATACATGTTCTAAAATATCCATTGTCAAAGTGATTGTAAAGATCAAAAGAGATATTATATAAGCTCTATAAGTATTCTAGAATGCAGAAGTCCACTTTAAAGGAAAAGAGAGCCTGAAAAAATAGAATACAGCTGAGCATAGATAGCTATGCAAAACAGACAGTTTAAAATTAACTTTCAAAAGCTTAGAACTTCTCTATAGGCATGCATTGCATGAGTAGTCAATAGAAGTAAACTGACCTCATCATATTTCAGTTCTACAATGATATGGCATACACAGGTCCACACTATTTCTGTAAAATAGAAACAATGCTACGTGCACAAATCTATGCCCCTAGGAGACAATTCATTCCAATTTACAGACTGATAAAATCGATTCAGTGGACACTGTAAACCTCTACTCTGTAGTGTAGCCTGTGGATGAATCTATTAAGTTTAAAACAATCACTTTTAAAATCATGAACAAGGCACCCTAACCTATATAAAATACAGTATATTATAGTACGTGCTCGTTACTGAAGTCCTGCCTAGTAGAGTCCTCTGAAACCATTAAACATTCAATATAAGAAAGATTCCATTTTCAGAACATTCTAGCCCTGCTTGAATTTGGCTCTGTATATTTCTTGACTCAAGCTGATCACTCAGTCATCCTGAGTTAGGAATGTCCCCTGCATCTGACCTCACGCATTAATTATGCTCAATGCTATAAATTTTTGTTGAGTTGTACCGTTTGGTTACCCTGCTTTATTAGATATAAAATGATTATCATTGCTTAGGCTATTGTCTTTATCGAATTTGACCACTCGAAGACAATTAGTGAGAGATGTTCTGTTGCTTGTATAGTGTGACACATTTTATTCAAAAAATCTATCTGTTCCAGCCAGTGCAAAAATGTTATAGGGGGAATGGCTTAAAGTTTGCACACTCTAAGTCAATTTCTCAGAACCACAAAAACTAGCAGTTAATTAAACAGGTTGAAATTGTCTATATGTTCATTTTCAGTTAGGCTTCAACTATCCATTTTTGCATGCAAAATATGATGCTAAGTGCCCTATGCACATTTGTTCAATTTATAAAAGTAGTATTTTGGAATATAAGGACAAATATAATATCTTATTTGTATTAAAAAAAATTAGTAAATTTTCTATAATATGGTTAAATTTTCTCTTCAAAATTTTGAATTTTGTAGATTTTAACTTTGACAATTCAAAAATATTATTTGCACAAATATGCAAATGAATTTAGGAAAAATAATACTATGCTGGCTTTCTTACAAATTTCCAATTTAAGTAATTCTCTTTGTATTGTTTTTGTAGGGCTTCTGTACCAAATTATAATTTAGGTTGTTTTCCCAAACTTATTTTCTGACAGATTTGGAAGACAGAAGTCTATATGAAGATGTCAGCAAATTCACACTCAGCAAATTCACACTTCCCCTACAAAAGCTCTAGGGGAGAATCCTTCACTGCTTCCAGCTTGTGGTGTCTTCCAGCTTGTAGTGGCTTCCAGTTTATTTCTATTGACTACTCACTTCTTCCAGCTTGTTCCTCGGTTTGGAGCTGCTTAACGCCAACGTCTGTCTCCATCTTCATGGGGCTTGCTTCTCTGTGTTTCTCAAATTTCTCTCTCTGTTTTTCTCTTACAAGATCTTATAAAAGCATATGGTATCAGATATAGGACCTATCCTAAATTCAGGATAATCTCATCCCAAAATCTGAATGTTAGTTCTTAATATAACCAATTGGACAAAAAGAAGTGACGTTTGCTGACTTGTTTATCACCATTATTGAAAGCTGTACTGATAAAAAAAAAAATCTGAGTGTAATTGCATCTGCAAAATTCCTTTTCAAATAAGGTCAAATTCACAAGTTTCAAGGGTTAGAAAGTGAACATATCCTTTTTTTTTTTTTTTTGAGGTCAGGTCAAGGAAGTTATCTATATAAAAGCTGTACAATTTTAAAAAATCAATTATGGTAGCCTAATCTATAAGCTTAGATAGGTATTTCTTGCTGTATCTCTATTAGAGAAATATTAAAAAATAAAAGATTAGATTTACCATTAGGTGAAATAGAATTATAGATGTGAGAGAATCACAAAGAATGAAAGTTTGCTAAAATAGTATGGACAAATACAGGGTTGAATTATTATATCTTCACTTTGCTTTGTTTTTGATAGTTCCTCTAGCTTGATAAGCAAATGATGAGATAAAGAAATAATACTTTGTCAATGATAGCATTCAAATAATGGGTTGGACAAATGAATTAGGTGAAGTGATATGCTTCATTTAAAATATGCACTACAGAGAAATATTATTAACTCTTAAATCTTTTGAGGTACTACTAATAGATTTGATATCCATAAGTATTAATTTTATTCATATTGTATGAATTCTTCTCAAATAAAAATACAGTTTGTCTTCAAAAGTTTCATTTAAGTTGCCATTAAATTTCAAATATTGTGGGTTTTTTGTTATGTTACTTATACAACTAAAAAACAGATTTTGAAATGTGTTCTTCAAAATTTTCTGTCTTTTGTCAAAGACAAGCTGTTTTTAGGACAGATTTTCTCAGAAATTCTCTAAATGCAGTGATTTGGAAAATTCACAGGTTGTTCCTTGTACTATGGGAGCTTACTTGGAACTGCTTAATTCAGTCCAGAGTGTTTTATATATCAAATAAATCAGTTTTAACATGAAAAGGCAGACATTTTCATTTATCAAAGAGAATGAATTTTTAATCTACATGTTTATATTTGGAGATAATATTTTCTTGCTAGTGATATGACTAAAATACAAAGTAAAGTTTTTCTCTGGAAATCATTATCTGTTTACTAACTGACACTTATTTCCATTTATATATTTTGACATTCTTTTTCTCTTATGACTTTGTGCCTAGTCTCTCGAGGTTTGCATGCTCATATAGACTAAAATCCTTAAATGATTGTTCCACATATACCTTTTTGCTTTAGGTTAGCCTAACACTTTAGGTATACTTCACAGTCTCAGCTTTTGGTAATCATTGTTCCCTGCTTTTATAACAGTCAACCTGACCCTCGGTGTAGCCCAGTGTAATATTCAGACAGATGTAACAGTCTGTGACTCTCTGTCTCCCTCAAAGCCCTAACACTCAGTTTAGAAGTCTGAAGGGAAAATTGGTGATTCTCCAAATAGTCACTATTATATATCATAGAAATGTTATTATAATTGTGAAAGGGCGAAGTTAATTTTTAAAAAATGACCATAAGAATGTCTGTGTGTTTATGTGTGAGTCTGTAATTTACTTATGTATGTTCATAAGGTAAATCCAGTCCTGTGAGTTAGAATAGGAATTGGTTGGATAACCATATTGTCTGCTATTTCCAAAATTTTCTATGAAGATGTCTTTGATGGGAAAGTTCTGACTCAAAAATAAATATAATTTATTAGAAATTATCAAACTCAGCCTCTTTGGAAGGTGAAGTATGGGCCTAGGTAATAAAATGGCATATACTACTTTAACATATTATACCATGACTCCTAAACCAGAAATATAATAAGTAAACTAAGTGAATGAGCTGATGCCCATTTCTCTTCTTCTCTACATATCAGGAGCACTAGGAAGAAAAGAATAAGCATAATCTAATAGCATTATTGACAAAATGAATATTCTCCATACTCAGTGTTGTTTCCAGAGCTCATAAATCACATTACATGCTTTTGAAATCTCCAAACATGTCATACTTTATAGAATACCAGAAATCAAGCTTTGGGAATTTTTCTAAAGATGTGGGGTACAATAGGGATTAGGTATACAAGTGATCATTGTATAGATAAAGTTTGGGCCTCCCTTTGGTCCCCACCTCGTTTGGTTTGAGATCAGGTATCCTCACTAATGCTGTGTTCCCCGACCCCTCCCCTGTCAGTACCCTGCTACTGCCAATCCCTTTCTTATAGTATTATGGTAAAGGTTCAGGGTCCACATATGAGTGAGAATATGTGGTACTCAGTTCTTTGTTTCTATGATTGATCACTCAGTATTAAAGACTCTAAATAAATCCAAGTTGTTGCAAAGTCCCTATGTTTGTCCTTCTTTATGGCTGTATAATAGTCCATCGTGTATATGTACTACATTTTTTTTATCTCGTCCAGTTTCAGCGGGCAGCATGGTTGATTCCATGTTTTTGCTATTGTGAATAGAGTTGCGATAAACATGCAAGTGCAGATATCTTTTTTTGTAGAATGATTTGCGTTCCTCTGGGCCTATTCCCAGTAGGGGGAATGCTGGGTCATATGGAAGGTCAATTTCTAGTTCTTTTAGAAATTGCCACACTGTTTTCCATAGAGGTTGAACTAGTTTGCATTCCCACCAGCAGTGTTGTCTTTTCTCTGCATCCTCACCAGCATCTGTTGTTTTGTGTTTTATTTATGGTCACCGTTCTTACTGGGGTTAGTTGGTGTATCAGTGAGGTTTTGATCTGCATTTCTCTGATGATTAGTGAGGCTGAGCATTTTTTTGCTCTTGGCTGCCTTTCTCCTTTTGAGAAATGTCTATTCACGTCTTGCCCACTTTTGAAAGGGGCTGTTCATTTTTTTCTTTTTGACGCATTTGAGCTCCTTGTCGAATCTTGATGTGAAGGCCTGTAGTTCTCTTTTTTTGTTGGATTTTTACCTGATTTTTATATCAGTGTGATGCTAGCTTCATAAAATGATTTGGGAAGAATTCTGTCTTTCTCAATTGCCTGGAAGACTTTCAATAAGGATTGGTATAAACTCCTCCTTGTATGTTTTGTGGAATTCCCCTGGAATGGCATCTGGTCCAGGGCTTTTTTTGTAGGTAGTTTTCTTATGAGGGAGTCAATTTCCTGGGTTGTTATTGGTCTATTTATCATTTCAGTGTCTTCTTATTTAAAACCCAGGAGGTTGTGTGATGTTAGAACATCCTCTATTTCATTTAGATTATCAAGTTTCTTTCCATACGGGTGTGCATAGTAATCTCTGATAATATTTTTTGTCTCTTTAGTTTCAGTTGGGATTTGACCTTTTGCATTTCTGATGCTCTTTATTGGGGCTGTTTCTCGCTTTTTCTTTGTCATTCTGTCTAGAGAACCATCGATCTTGTTTATTCTTTCAAAGACCTAACGTTTGTTGATTTTTTTATATGATATTTTTGTCTTCTCTATCCCTTATTTGGGCTTTTAATTTGGTGATCCCGATTCTTCTGGTAAAGTTAGAGTGTTGGTGGTCTTATCTTTCCCACGCCTTTAGGTGATTTGTTAGGCTGTTAACTTGTGATCTTTCCATTTTCATGGTGTGTATTTGTAGAGTTATAAATTCTTCTCCTAGAACTGATTTCATGGCATCCCAGAGGTTTTGGTAAGATGTTTCTTCATTTTCATTTGTTTTTAGGAATCTTTTAATTTCTATTTTGATTTCTGTGTTGACCCAGAAGTCATTTAGCAACATACTGTTTAGTGTCCATGTCTTAGTGGGTTTGGGGAGAATTGTATTTATGTTTACATTTATTTTTATTTTAGTGTGTGAGAATATTCACAGCAGTATTTCATTCTAATGAAATTTGTTTATACTTGATTTATGACTGAGGATATGATCGCTCTTGGAGTATGTTTTATATGGTGATGAGTAGAATATATATTCGGTGGTTGTTTGGTGGAGTGTTCTGTAGGAATCTACTAAGTCCATTTGGTCAAGTGTCAAGTTTAGGTTCCATATCTCTTTGTTAATTTTTTGCCTCAAGGATCTAGCTAGGGTTGTTAGTGGGGTATTTAAGTCCCCAACTATTGTGGGGACAATAGTGTTAGAGTCAATATCTTTTTAAAAATAACTTAATAGGTACTTTATAAATGCTGGTGCTTCTATGTTGGTTGCATATATTGTTAGGATCGATATTTCATGTTGATGGATTGAACATTTTATTATTATATAGTGTCCTTCCTTATCTTTTTTTTTTTTATTTTGATAGCTTAAAGTTTGCTTTGTCTGATATTTGTCTGAACCCTGTGTTCTTTTGGGAAACATTTGCCTGGAAATTCATCTTCCATCCTCTAACTTTTAGGCTGTGTGCATCCCTTGTGGTGAGATGAATTTCCTGGAAGCAGCAAATTACCAGGTAATTTTAAAAATCTAGTTTGACATTCTGTCTCTTCAGTGGTGCATTTACTCCATTCACATTCAGGGTATATATTGAAATGTAGTGTTTATCCCCATGATAAGACTCTTATAAAGCTATTTGTTCGCTTGTTTTAACTTTTGGGTCAATGTGTGCGCCTTTTTTTAAATTTGCAGTTGCAATGTATTCTCTGTTCATTCTGTGTTCTCTTGTTCTCTTGGGAAATGCATGGCTATTCTCTCTCTCTCTCTCTCTCTCTCTCTCGTGCGTGTGTGTGCCTTTTTCTGTGTTTACTACATTTTTAAGTGTCTCCTGTAGTGCTGGACCAGAAGCTGTATAATCTTTTAGTATTGGATATCTGGGAAAGATTTTAATGCTCCATCCTGAGAAGCTGAGCTTGGTTGGGTAGGAAATTTGTGGTTGAAATTGTTTATGTCTGAGGACTTTGAAAATTGGACTCCAGTTCCTTCTAGTTTGTAGTGCTTTGACTGATTGATCTGCTGCTATTCTGATTGGTTTTCCTCAGTAGCAAGTCTGACTTTTCTCTCTTGCTACCCTTAGGATTTTTTCTTTTGTATCTACTTTGTGTGGGTATATTACTATGTATCTAGGTGTTGATCTTTTCATTTGATGTCTTGTGATGTCTTGTGAGGGTTCCCCATATCTCTTGTGTTTGGATGGTGACATCTCTGGTGAGATGGGGAACGTTTTCTTGGATAATATCCTGGAATACTTGCTCCAAGGTGTTCTCTACATCCCTTTCTTCTTCTGGGATAACAATTAGGCATAGGTTTGGCCTCTTGGCATAATTGCATATCTCTTGAAGGCTTTGTTCTTTCTTTCTGTTTTTCTTCTTCTTCTTCTTCTTCTTCTTCTTCTTCTTCTTCTTCTTCTTCTTTTATGTTTTTACAGGTCAAGTTAATTCCATGTTTTGGTCTTCAAGTTCTGAGATTCTTTCTTCTGCTTGAAAATTACACTTTCCATGCTTGTCATCTTGTTACTTATTTCCTGTATTGAAGTTTTTTATGCCCAAAATCTATGTTACACATTATTTCAGTGTTGCATCTTGTCTTTCTTGAGTTTCATTCACTCTTTCCATCCATTTTCTAATCCCTGTTGTGTTCTGGGGCCAGTCATTGATGACTTCCATTGTTTGGGCTTTGTTGTCTGATTTTTATTCAGGCATTTTCTCATTAGTACACTGGGAATTACCTGTGTTTTTGTTGTTGTTGTTGTTGTTGATTTTTCCTTATTTATGACAGGCCTCTTTCTTTTCTCTTTAGTTCCATTATTCATTGGCAGTGCGAGGGGATTTTACTTCTGATGCTTGCTCAGCCCTCTATTCTTCCCTGTTTAGGTCTCTGAATTTGTTCCATTGTGAAACAGGGTTGAGGTTTGAAAGCTTTTCTGTGTCTTGCTTTGAGAGTCAAATATGGTGGAAGATGCAGAACTAGAATTCAGAAACTATTTGCAAGTCAAATTGTTCACTGACTGAGGAATGAGTTTTCTGAGACTCATTCCCCTTCACCACTCTACATGACAATGCAATTTGTACATGTGTATACCCCCTGAGTCCAAGATACAGTAACAGAAATAAGGAGAACAGAGAAAAGTAGAAGCAAATAGGACCAAAAAAAAAAACCAAACAAAAGCAGAAACCAAAGCAAAAAACAATTAAACACACATTCACACATACACACACACACAAAACTAAAGCAAAAGGGAAACAAAACAAAAAACCAGGAAAACTGAACAGATACACACATATACGTGCCCATCATAAAGTGAAAGGAGTAGAAAACTGAAAAGTAAGAAAAAAAAGTAAAGAAAATTAAACCCTCACACAGATATTCACACATACATATAAACTAAAAAAAAGTGAAGAATGAAAAGCGACAAAAAAATGGAAAGATAAGCACTCGATGATTCATGTACACACATAAACAGAAAAAATAAAATAAAATAAAGAAGGTATAAAAAAAGAAAAACTGTGGGGAGAAATGCAATTCAAACTCTCACATACACATTCACACACACAGAAAAAAGAAAAAAAAAATTTAAAACCTGCCTTCTTGTGGCATGTCCTATAATCGTTCCTTTCAGCTACTCACAGGTAAGCCCCTCTGTTGTCTCTTGTGGTGATGTGGCCTCATTCACCATCTCCTCAATGCATAGCCCAGGGAAGGAAGAGGGTGTAGTGAGGGTGAGTGGGGCTTCAGTCCTCCCCTCTCACTCTCATATGGTTGGGGGATCCCTGCCAGTGGTGTAGAGAGGGATTATTTCATCTCCAAGTACTGGCAGGGGTGGGGAGGTGGGATTCACCACAGCTAGGTTTGTCCTGAAGTACAATCTTCCTATAGTGGCTGATGTTCAGGCTCCTCCTGGGTTCAACCCTCTCAGTCATGCCCCAGCTGTGTGTCTGATGTTCAGATCATTGCTGGGGAGGAGGGGTTGGGTCATCCCCAAACTCATTCCTGATCTCTTTGGAGTTCTTCCTCATCCTTTTCTGGAGTTCTTCCTCATGCCTTTGTCCCAGGGCTGAATCAGGGTTGGGAGTGGGTCATCTGAAGCTCAGCACTAGTCCTGTCCCTCCAAAGTTTGTGTTTGAGAATATTCACTCAGAGTCACAATCAGTCCCTGAATAGTTAACCCACCTGTCACAGAAATCACATCTATTGCTCCATGTTGAGCAAGCCAGAGCATTTCCCTGCCCAGTTTTCAAGGTGGTACCAGGGTACCTGTTTTGTCCCTGGCTCCCTTGCTTTGCTCCCTCAACAGCCAATGCTGCCAGTGTCTGACCAAGCACTGTGGTGGTGAAGGAGAGTCTGGAGCCAGCAGTCACTTCTGGCAGCTTCTTCTTGGGAAGGGCTTTGGTGATTTTAAAAAAATATGGTGCTCAGCTTCTGCACCCTAAGAAGCACAGGGTCCAAGCAGAGCAGCTGCAGCACCAGTAGCTTCATCGGGAGAGCCCTGGTGACTTGCTCCCAAGTAAACACTCAGTCAGCTATTCACACACCTACTTACTCACAGACACATATACAAAATTGCCCATGCACACTCACTCACACTGGAACTCACATAGTCCAAGTGGTTCTGCTGCCATCTTCCTCTACCCCCTCTTTTTATTTCTTATTAAGAGAGACCAAGCAATGGAAGTAGATAGTTTTACAATGTAAAGGTTTTATATGCCCCCTAGTCAGCCAATTTCAGACAGTCATTTTTTTTTTTCAGTCACTTTTGGCAGATGATATGCTGTTTTTCTGTCTTCTCTTTATTATGCTTCAGGAAATATGAACCCTATCAAGGCTGAACTATACGGTTGTCTCCTCATCTAACATCTTAGTTGAATCAAAAGAGATGTAGCTGTAATTTGCACACTAGTTTTATGACTGTAACATGGTAAGTCATGTCTGGGTTTCCATTAATGATCTGAATTTAGATCTATATTTCTTTGTTGTTTTCTCAAGTGATGCCAAAATCAAATAGAGTGCACACAGAAACAGGCACAAGCAAAGAAACTAGTAGATATTTTTAACTCTTGCCTGAAAGAATATTCTATCAGATGGAAAGGCACATAAAAATGGACTTTAATGGGTACTTCAATAAAATCTGCCTAGCATATAAATATGAATTACTAGTAACTGAACAGAATAGATTCAGTATCTTGCTTTTGCTACTTATTAAAAGTAAATTCAAAACTTAAATGCCAAAAATAAGATTATTTAATCTTCATTTATAAAGGGGCCATCTTGTCTAAATTGTACATTTAAATGCTTAACTTTGTACAACTTTGTGCTATAGCATTCTTACATCTCTTCTTTTTTTTTGTTTCATTTCTGTGAAATTATTAATTTCTCTTTTGATTATGTTATCCACTTTTCATATTTCCCTTTCACTAAACAGGTTTTAGAGATGTTGTTATATTTCGGGTATTCTGAAAAATCTCTGAAGAAAAAAAATAATAACTAAGATATGTCCCTTGCTACCAAGAAATCAACTACTGCAGAACTTAGGGAAAGTTATAGATAAACAAAAATCACCATTCCAGTTCAAACTGAAATAAAACACATTTATACAAACAAACACACACACACACACACACACACACACACACACACACAGAGAGAGAGAGAGAGAGAGAGAAAGAGAGAAAGAGAGAAACCACGAGAGAGAGGAAAATATTCTACTTTGATGTGAAAGGCTAGTTCTAATCCAGGAAAAGTAACAAAAAATTACTAATAAAAATGATGTATAAGAGACTTGAAAAGAATGTGAGTCTATGACAGTCATGAAGCTTAATTCTTAGGGTTTTTTTTTTTGCTTCCAAATAAATCCACCTCTACCTGTCTGAGCTTATGCGTGTGTGTGTGTGTGCTTGTGTGTGTGTGTGTGTGTGTGTGTGTGTGTGTGTGTGTGTGTGTGTGTGTGTGTGAGAGAGGGAGAGAGAGAGAGAGAGAGAGAATGAATCAGCTTGTCAATTTTTATTTTTTTAAAAATGTTGCACTTTAGGAGGCTGAGGTGATAGGACTACCTGAGCCCATGGGTTTCAGACCAGCCAGGGCAACTTGGCAAGACCTCATCTCTACAATAAATAAAAAAATTGGCTGGGCATGGTGGTATGTGCCTGTAATTCCAGCTACTTGGAAGGCTGAAGTGAAAGGATTGTCTGAGCCCACCATGTTGAGGCTGTGGTGGCCATGAGCATGCCATTGCATTCCAGCCTGGGTGACAGAGTAAAATTCCAACTCAAAAACAAACAAATAAACAAAAATAGATGCTAGGATTTGACTGAAATCATATGGAATATATAGATCAATTTGGGGAGACCTTATATCTTAACAATCCTGAGTCTTCTAATCCATGAATATGGTATATCTCTCCACTTATTTAGGAATTGTTTAATTTATCTCAGCAATGTTTTGTAGTTTTCAGTATATAGCTCTTACATATCTTTGTTAGATGTATCCCTATACATTTTAATGACACTTTACTTTGATTTCCAGTTATTTGCTGCCAATAAAGAGAAATTCAATTGATTTTCATATATTGACCTTGTATTCTGCAACCTTGCTAAACTTACTTGTTAGGTCTAATATCCTTTTTGTAGGTTCTTTAGGATTTTCTACATAGATGATAATGTCATCTTAAAGATAAGAATAAGCCAATCAGCCGGGCTCGGTGGCTCAGCCTGTAATCCCGCGCCTTTGGGAGGCTGAGGTGAGTGGATTGCCTGAGCCCGCAGGTTTGAGACCCGCCTGGGCAGCGAGACCTCATCTCTACAATAAATCAAAAAATCAGCCGGGCGTGGTAGCGCATGCCTGTAATTCCGGCTACTTGGAAGGCTGAGGTGGAAGG
>NW_007255712.1:769467-861003 GCF_000164805.1 Carlito syrichta
AGAGAGAAAGAGAGTGTATGTGTTTTGCTGAATCTAGGCCTTCCTAGGAGGAACAAAATTTACATTGTTGAAATTCTTAGATGTTATATTGTATATTGAATAAACTCTTAGGAAACATAGGCTATATTGGGCCATATTAAATATGGTACCTGAGAAAATACTAGAATAAGTGCATAAAACTTTAATTTTTCTTAATGAAAAATCATTAATTCCTGTATTAAACAAATAAACTAAGAAAACTTTTGTTCAACATCCTAGCAAGCCCTATCCCACCCAAGATACTTAATATTCCCTTTCAGAGTCCTAAAAGCCCTATATGTGACTTTGCTAGGGTTATTATAACAATATACCATAGTGTGGTTCACTTAAACAACAGAAATTAATTGTCTCACAGTTCTGAAGGCTGGAAGTTTGAAATCAAGGTGATGGCAGGGTTGGTTTCTTGTAAGGCCTCTCTTCTTGGTCTTTATATGGCCATCTTCTCCCTATATCTTCACATGGTCTTCCCTCTGTACATTTGTTTCTTCTTGTAGGCATACCAGTTATATTGGATTAGGTTTCACCATAACTATCTCATTGTAACTTAATTACCTCTTTATAGACCCTATCTTCAAATATAGCCATATTCTGAAGTTCTTGGAAGAAAAGACTTCAACATATAAATGGGAGGGCACAATCCAGCCCACCCACAACATTCTACTTTGATGTTTGATGGAAACAAATCTCTACTAGCATTTGACTCATACCAGACACAAGACCACAATCTTGACTTTCATTTCTCCAAGTACTACTCATAATTACATTTTTCAAGACCCTGAAATCTCTTAAGCAGCCGGTTCTATAGAAAAAAAGTTAATTTAACTAATCTTCTCAATAACATCAACCTAGCTAAGAAAATACAGGAAGCAGTACTGATGACTAACACTTTAGGAATTATAAGATAGTAGCTAGGGAAAAGTTTTGTCAAGTGGTCACTTATAGCCACTCAAATTCTACTGTATAGGAAATAATTTATATCACTAAGGATAAAGTCCACTTCTTCTCTCCTTAAGATTGGAGGAGACTCCAATTCTATATTATACCTAGATAAGTAAATAAATAAAAATTCTAGCTAATAAACATGGGAGAATATGAAGTATCATAAATATTTATGCATTGTGACTTATTTGTGTTCAACTCTGCAATTATTTCAGTTTAAAATTTTCACTTCCAGTGCCCTTCCTATTATAAGGTGAAAGATGAATATCCTCAAAAACCAACATTAAGGCTTAATTTCAAGTTGAACACCATGCAAGCTAGTGAAGTCACACTGTTCATCCATCTGTATTCTCATTAGTGACATAAAAATGAAATTATTGACATAATTCAAAGAAATGTTATGAAAATATCCTTACACTTATGACAAAATGATTTCTCTCTGTTAAAAATAACTTCATGAATCTACACTTAACACTGTATGGTTTTAAATTGGAAGAATCAACATATATATGCATGCATACACTTTTGTGTGCATATATGTTTCCCAATTGTCATTCTACAGAATAGAAAAATATTCTAATGGACATTTTGATTTTTCTTGTATAGTACAGTGGACACCACTAATTGTCTAAACCAGCCATCATTCCATTATTTTTTCAAACAGTAAACTAAACTTTTGGCTTTAAATGCATTTTTGTGAAATTTGAAAGGTAAATGAAAAGAAGCCATCTATTTTCTGCTTGGGGGCTCTTTTTCTTCTTGCAAGAAAAAGCATATTGACATGAATATTCTCTATGACTGTATCTCAGTGTCTGTTCTCCAGCTTTCTGGTGTCAAAAGAGAATTAGAGGAGGAGATATTCTTTGTGATTTTGAAATAGTCAGAGATGCCTTCCGGGGGAGTCATTTCCAGCCGACATTCCTGAAGGTGTACGTGAAAGACCCACTCCCCCTTTAGCCCTTCCAACAATTTTGCTAATATCAAATTCTCTCTTTCCTCTTGATTGCAGTACCTAATGTGACTCCTGTTTCTTATACTTGGAATGCTTAGAAAGTGTGTCAACCTTTAAGGTATGAAAGTGTATTTTTTGGGGTATGACAGTAGGGAACATTCCCTTATCTATGAACATGGAACAGTATTAATATGTGGTCTACAGGGCACAGTTACTTAAATTATCTCATAGGGTTATCTGGAGTAAGCAATGTGCTGATGTCACGAAGACAGAGAGTAGGATGATGATTTCCAGAGGCTGAGAAGGATAATGGGGAGGGAGGTATAAAGAGGGCTTGGTTAATGGGTACAAAATATGGGTAGATAGAAGGTATAGGATGTAATGTTTAGTAGCCCAATAATGTAAGTATAGTCAACAATGATTTACTATATATTTCAAATAACTAGAGGAGTGTATTTGGAATGTTCTCAACACAAAGAAGTAATAAATATTTAAGGTGATAGATATTCTAATTACACTGATACAATCATTATGCATTGTATGCTTGTATCAAAATGTTAAACACACCCAACAAATATGTACAAGTATTATACATCCCTATAAATTAAAAATTAATTTAAAAAATTAAAGTAAGAATCTGTTGAAAGCAAGTTCTTAGTAAAACTGATGAATGGTCAAAAGGTTATTATGGTGGGAGTAATGAAGACAAGAATGAAGAGAAAGCCTAAAACTCTGAAACAATATGTTCAGGAAAAGTAAAATAGGGTTTTGAATCTTCAGATTAAGATACGATCAGAATATCAGAGATTTTTCTATGGCTACACACACACAGTTTGTATAAGAACAAGGTCTACACAACAAAACAAAAATCAGAAACAGAATCTAATTGTGTAAGTTGCTTAATTACAAGTGATATTCTAATTCTTTTCAGATTACTTCTGTAAAAGTTAAATTATTGATTTGGAAAAAATTGAAGCAGATGGAATGAAGATATTTGAGTGGTATCAATGTCAAATTATTCTGAACACACTGACCTCCTCAAAAGACACTGAATATCCCCTTCTAACCAAAATTTCTAATTTCCTACCTGATAGGTTTATACCTGCCCTGATAAATTTTGAGATTTCCCCTGATGTGGTATTTTATTGTTGTTTTTGTATTTAAATTGTTTTTGCTTTGTTTTATTTTATCCAGTTGTTACTAAGTTTTCTGAAGGCTAAACTCCCTCACTTCTCATTTTCTTCAGACAAATAACTAGACTCAGATTTAAATAGGCTCTTAAGACACAGACAGAAAATCTTACCCAGGAAGTAAAAGCTTCCACAGCAAAATAATTATAGAATTTTGCTAGTATATACAGGCAGTAATGTGATCACTATATACAAACTATATTTTAACAGGACAAGAATAAGCAGAAAGAAATACAATTTTAAATTTAGCCAAGTGTATTAGTATAGATACATTTACCACCATTTCTGGAAGAGATTCTAACAGATTGCTCAACTGTTTGGCAAGAAACTTGGAGCCAGTGGTATACTACATTAAATGAAGTAGTGATTCCAAAAATTCATTGGTATAATGAAAAGGGAAGCATCCACAGGCCGGTGGCTGAGAGCATTGCTGAAGGGATTTTTCAAATACTCACCTATTTGATAAGTGAGTCTTCAAGAAGATTCAGAAGATGCTGCCTTCAGCAAAGCCCTGTTGCTGTGACTATCTTCTACAAGATGGGAACAAGGGTATGGCTATTGCTGTTGGAGTGGGATTCTTGATTATAATGGGGGTTATATAATCCCAGAATAACAGAGGACAAGTACCAGTGCCATAAGCTACTAGGTGAGTCTGATTACATAATGACCAATTGAAGACAGCAGTGAACACAATACTTTCATATGCAGTGATCTTGACCATTACCTAATCTTAGTTTTCACCAAGACTGAAATAAATAAAACATGTACTAAATAAGTATTTGATTTTTATAACTAAGAAAAATCAAAATTCTGAAAATCCCTAACAAAATTCTGAATTGAGTCACTATGATAAAATGATTGATCTAATTCTTGGACCTGAATCATTTCACAGAACTTGGTCCCATGAGTTGAGGGGAAGCTGGATGCCCAAAGAAAGAGCTCTTCTTAAACTGCCTCTTAATCTTCTATCCAGCACTCTCTAAAATGATTAGAGTCCATCTACAATATGAATATGTACTGGGGAAAGGACAGACAACTGGGTACTGGTTCTAAGCTAATATCAAACCCCAGGTATCAGAATACAACAGTGATACACTTGTCAGAGGGGTGGCTTATCGGGATCAGGTGATAGAAACTTGGCCAAATTAAGGTAATCTGCATGTCCTTACTGCTTAATGGTATTTTATTTTGACTATGGGTCACATTCTCCTGATTCTTTGTACGTGTCATAATTTTTATCATATGTCAAGTGTCATTTGCTTTGAAGAACTATAGAGGACAAAAAGTCTGAATGTTTCTTTGTTTCTCTCCCTTTCTTTCTCCCTCATTCCTTCCTTTCTTCCTTCCTTTCCTGTTTGTACGCTTCTTCCTCCTCCACGCCCCCTTTCTTCTTTTTTCTCTCTCTTTCAACAAGAATCAACATTTTTTTCTCTAAGTAGCTAGAATGAGGTACTGATTTGGGTTATCCAATCAAGAGTTGAACTTCTCTGAGACAAGATTGCAGTGTAATCACTTAAAGCAGAACTTGAGAATGCAAGCACCAGGAAACTAAGAGATTCTCTCCTTGAATTTCAGCCCAGTATCTAATTTATTGTATCTTCACTGACTTAATATCTTTGATCATATTAGAAGTTGAATTGAATTTGGTTTCCAATGTCATTTTGGTTAGACATTTACCTCACTTCCCAATACTTTAAAGGTGAATTCAGGTTTTTCCTTCAGTGGAGACCTTAAACTAAATACTGTGAAACTTCTTGATTTTAAAACAGTCAGAACACAAATAGAACAGAATTCAAAACCGTAGGATCACAACAATGCCTGACAGAATCTGCTAGACCTCAAGACTATGAGAACACGAGATGCTAAGACTGAGAAGTGAGGGACTGTGTGACCCCAACTGTGAGAATGAGAGCGTACATTAAAAGAGAATGGCAGTGCTGGGAGACTGCAATACTGCTTGAGACTTCGTGATTGCTAGATGTTGGTAGTGCAAGGCTGCAAGACTCTGGTATGAGGAGATTGCTAGACCACGTGATTGACTTCCATTGTCCAGTCTTGTCTCTAGACTCTGCTTTCTCAGCCAAGTTCCCTTTAGGAATTTTGTAGATTTATTTAGTAGAGCGTATTTTCTCTGTTTCAAGTGTTACTACAGATTCAAATGCACAGCAAACAATTTGTCAAAAGGTTAACTGGTGTTTCCTAATAGAAGCAAAGTGTATGCTTTTATAATAGGTTTGCTCCTCTGTCTGTCTAGAACCCAGAGCCATCGTCTGATATCAGGTAGATACACCCCTTTCATTCCTTGCTCATCTAGGAACGGCTCACCCTTACTAGCATTCAGTGCCTTTAGATTTCTTCATTTTCATAGCCCTTTTATGGTTTTGAAGAAAAGTGTGATTTTGAAAACTTTATCTGGTGATAATAAAGGCTTTCATGTCTATGTATATCCTAACTAGAATAGACTCATAAAATATACTTTAATATGTGATAGTTGTACTAATCTGAATTCTTCAGTAGTATAAGGAATATTTGTTTTGTGTTTTTGTTTTCTCTTTATTGTCCCTTTGTCTTTTCTGTAAAGAAAAAGAGTAGTGTTATTAATAAATCCCAAATCCTCTATAAGATGATTTGTTAAATATTAGTTTGACATGTACCTCATTGTACCTAAAAATAAAGGATTTCTTTATCACTGATAGTTGTTAATAGCAAAAATATCTAAATGATACACCCACATGCTCATAACATATACTTCATTATTTTGAAATAATGTATACCTTGGGAAAATCAATGCATTTTTAGTAAATGTATGACAATATTATTTCAGTTCGTGTATTACTGTCTTTCCCGTCCTGCCCTGATAAGGGAACTCTTAAGGAGACAGATCAGGAAAACTTCCTCATTTACACTAGACAGCAGCAATTAAGAAGTGAACTTGAAAATCTAAAGTCCTGAGTCCAAATTCCCAAACCATAGCTTAATGTTTTTTAATCTTGACCAATTTCATTAGCCTCTCTGCTCTCTAAGATTGAGTGTATTCATCTCCAAATTCGACATAAAGATGGCAAATACCTCAGAGCATTATGTGGGACAAAAAGATATAACACAGGTAAAGTACTTCGAACTGTGATAGTAAAAACAAATGCTCACTAAATTTTAAATATAGGTATTTTTAGAAAAACAAAACAAAGAACACGCCTTCTTTTAAAACTGATGTCTTAATTGCTATGCTTACATTCAGTGGTTTTTTTTCCCCTCAACTGTTTTCTGTTTTAAAACCAAATTCCATTGGATGTTTCTTTCAAGAAAGATGTTCTTAAACCTTGGAAATAGCCTTCTTCAAAATTTGATTAACTAGGCTATAGATGTGACTTCATGTCAATTAGTTATGTGACCTCAGGTTCTCCCTGTTAACCTCTGGCATAAACATATTCAATTATAAGTGTGAGAATGTTTGATTATGGTCACTAAGATCCCATTAGTGTTTTTAAATACTTTTAATACAAATACAGGTAATATTTCTTTTTAAGATCATTTAAAAACATGCACAATCAGTTTAATCTAGTTAAATATTGGATCTCTGAGGATATCACTTAAATATGATTGCTTAAAATTACTAATATTTTGGTGATACTCCCCAAAATTAAAATAAGTATGGAAATTTTGAGGTTTAAGCTTTTATTAAAACCTAGACTGGTCATTCTTGAAAATTGCTTTTTAAATTGAGGAAATCAAAATTACTATAATAGTAACATTATTTCTCAGAGTACATTTAAGTGTGTGACAGTGACAAATAATAGTACTTGGAGCATTTATCTTCAAAGAAAGAAAAGAGAAATTAGAGCCTAGATTAAAGCCTATGAAATACAGCTTACCTGGAGCAAGGATTATAGTCTTTGAACTCTCTCCTTCCTTAGGAGAACTCAGGGGAGTCCACAAACAAGAACAGTTGTTGCCACAAGTGCTGAAGACACAATATCATCAATGTAACACACTTGCCCTTGCCACCAAGAGGGCTGTATGACTAAATTTTGCCTCAAGTGTACAAAGTGAGTTTGCAGTGTGACAACTGAGGTATTCTTGAGAGTCTATTTAAATTTGACTGTGTTCTTCTGTGGAAAATGTGGCCAATTTCTTCTTTTCATTTCTTTAAGGTAAATGGGATATCAGTACTTGAAAAAAATGCAGTGAAAAGTATTCTCAGTACTTCTGTCTCTATTCCTTTCCTGCTACAACTTAAGAAGATTCCTCAGCACAGATCCTGGATCAGGATAGCTATTACTATAATAGAAAAAAAAATAAAAATTTCAGCAGATAATACTGTAAAGTTTTATGTGTGTGAGACAGAGAAAGAAGGAGAAATAAGCAAACTCCTGTCATAAAAAGAATTATCACCAAGGGACCGTAAAAAAACTTTATCTGATAATGGCAAATATTTCTGATGGATGGATGGTTTTAGGCATTGTTAACAATTCAGATGATTTATTTGTCACATATGGGCTATAAATTGATTGTTTTTTATTTATTTTATTAAAATTTTCTTTTCATGCATTGGTTTCCTGCTGAGTATGACTGAGTACGGTGATCTATCATTGACCTCAAAAGGTCACATGGTTATGATTGAGTTCTCACTTGGGAGAAAATAGCACACCTTATTCTAGTAGCCATACTGGAATGGTCCTTAGCATAAAACTCTGTGTTGCTCTTAAAGAAAACAAACAAACAAATAACAACAAAACTTTCAAATATCAATTTTGGCAAAACTATAGCACAATTAGGGGTCTTAAAGTAGACTCATAGGGTAGAAGTACATTACTTGGCTTTAAAATTTTGTGATATATATATAGAACACACACACATATACACACATATTCACACTTTGTGTGTGTGTGATTAGAATCAGTTACACTCATTTATAAAGCATATGGATGTATCCCCCTCTCTTACTCATATAGCCAGGCAGGCACAGGATCGATTGACTCTGACCGTGTTTGTCTCTCTTAAGACTTTTGTCACTTTACAATTTTATTTTTATCTATACCACTTAACAAGGACAATGCATCCTATGGTATATTCACTAAAAACTCAAAGTTAAACAAAACTCTACAGTGCATGCTTTGTAAACGCTCTACAGTTCAAATTTACAGCAAGATATAATTAAGAAAAAATATATAAGAACATTGTGGGGAGTCTTTGCAGTGAATTTTTTAAAGGAAACTTTTATCTTTTGGGTAAAGATCATTAACTATCATAACAGATACATTTAATCATCCATGGTGGGTCTGTTTCTGAAAAAAAATAAAACAATCAATAAAGTAAGGATTGTAGGAATTTTCTAGTCTCCTTGAAGTGTTTCAAGGACAAAGCAGGATGGTGCTAGACTAAGGTGATAAATCATTTGCATGGAAAGGATAAAGCCTGAACCAACAATGGGCTATGGAGGGCATCTTTTGTCTCTAAAAACCAGATAGAAGTCTATGTTCCTTCACATTTTTTTTTTTACCTGTTCTGCTCTCCCAATTATATGGTGATTCTGAAAGCTGAGGATTTCATGGAAGTGGTAAGTGAAAATATGAGACAATAGCATTGACAGAAAAGGAACCCAGTAGCTAGTTTTAAAGTTAAATATGAAGTTTCATCTTTTTCTTGTCATTATATTTTTTGGCAGCCATGAAATATTCACCTTGACTGCTCTTCTACCTTCAAGTATTTACTGTGTTTATCCTCCAAGCCTTACTTCCCAGGTAATGTTTTCAAAGTTTAAATATGGTATCGTCATACTCCTACTTGAAACCCTAAAATCTCTATTGCCCTGAGAATAAAGACCTGCCATTTTAACTATCGTTATCGACCTGACACTATACCTGTCATTATAACTATTGTTTACTTCTTCATCCTCATCTCACATCATACCTCTGCACTCCACATAGTCCAGCCACTATGGGCCTGTTTTGCATTCTTATAATGTGTTGAAATCCATTTTGCCCCAAGAGTATTGCATATGTTTTATATCACAAAATGCTTAATCACTTTTTCCCCTTTCCCTTCCCTTTTTTGCTGAGATCATCCAAACCTCAGCTTAAGTTATTTTTTAAAATTTGTATAAATTTAAGAGATACACATGCAGTTTTGTTACATGGATATATTGCATGGTGGTGAAGTCAACTTTTAGTATAATCATCACCCAGATGGTTTGCATTATACCCATTAAGTAATTTCTCAGCTTAAGTTTTAATCATGTAGTAATTCCTTTCCTGACCTTCAAGTCTACATCAGTAACCTTAGTTTTCTATTCTCATAAGACCAAGGCCCTTTCCTTTATAACAATTACAGCAGTTTATGTTTATACATCACTTAGTGATTATCTGTTTAATTTTTCTCCTTTTAGAAAATCAGGATCACATATCTTTGTTCAGTACTCTCTTTCATGTTCAACATGTTTGTCACACATAAAAAATGTTCAGCAGATATCTCTGGAATAAAGGAATGTATGAATGGTTTAAAAGATTATGCATAACATCCTCAAACATTACTAGATAACAAGTGTAAATCTGCTTTTAATATATAGTTAGGAGTTATAAAGAAATATTTCGATTACTATGCATCTTAAATGACCAGTGATAAATTGTTAAAGTAATACAAATAAATAAATGAACTTGAGAAATTAGAAAATTTGACAAAAATATATAGAAATGTTATTACTAATGGCAACTTTAATAGATTCTGAGGATAAGAATATGGAGCAATTGCATACCTGGGTACTAATATTAATGTAGTTTTAGTTACCATATACACAATAACTTAGACTAATAGATTTAAAATTAATTTTTTCTTGTATAAAAGATTCTTTTGTAGAAAGAAACTGTCTATGTGAGCTGAAGGCAGCGTTTCTTTTTTCTTGTTTGTCAACTTCCTGCAACTCCTTCATGTTAAAAAAGGAGATCCTGGCTCAAAGTCTCAGTATACTGTGGGCATACTTTCCAAATTTGTTCCTTAAACAAATCTAGAACAAGAGATATTTCATTCTTATTCTTGATAACAAGCAGATGTTCAGAGCAGCTTGTGTCCAATTATGGCACGAATATTTAAAATCTGCACTGATATACTATCTTGGGTCTTTGTAATCAGAGGCAAAGATGAGTGTGCTTTTTCACAGAATTTATTTTAATGATGTTTTAATGGATAGCACAAGCTACAATGAATAAAGTCAGTGCTGATAGGAGGCAAAAATTCAAAGATGAACTATCCACCAATACTCCACAATGAGGGTTTGGTGGTTACAGTTTACTCACACTACTTTTTAATATTACTTGACCACAATGGCCTCAGTAACCACACATCACCTACAATACTTTTCTAAATTATATCATGGAATAAATGGCTTATAAGAGAATCTGTTTTGGAAAACAGCCAAATGTCACAGGATAAATTAGATTACATTGGGAGAATTATATCCACTACTTAGAGTAGTAACAACAACAATAATCAAGAAAATACAATCTAAACACACAGACATTGTTTTAAGTATCTACAGGTTTTATTTCTGTCATTCTTATCAACGTGTTTGGTGTACCTGTGTGTGATGTCTGTGCAATTTATAAAATACTGTATGAGTTTTCTAACAATTTAAAAATGTCAATTTAGGATTTTTTTTGCCAAGCATTTGGCAAAAGACTATGGTGTGCCTAAAGAGAGTTTTAAAGATGTATGCTCAATAAATATCTGTAGAATTATAATTTCTAAGTCTTCATTTTATTGACTGTATTCACCTTCAACAATTTAGTCATAAAAACTAGAATTTCTTTTAGAATAAAGTGAATTATCTAAGAGCCAGAAGCTATTGAATTTCTAAGAAAAGGATCACCCTCATCAATCCTGACTTATTGAGTGATCTTTTATTTTATCCAGTATCCATACTTTTGTAAGATTGCCTCATTTATCAAACAAGTTCCAGAATCAATATTAATTAATTGAATAATTAATTTACCAATTAAATTCCTTAGAAATTAATGAAATGAATAAAATCTTTTAAATCATATTATGTAATTATTTAATGTATCTTCTAGAGTATAATATTGATCCTGTTAAACTCAATTCTGTAAAAGTTTTATATATTTTAAAACCTTATTTTGAGATTTTAATTGACTCAACTACTAGTTTTCAATTTTTTTTGTTACAAAGCATTTGTAGCATATAAGAAATGCAGAATATGATAAATAGAATATCAGGGAGAGGTTTAATGTCAAATAGAAATAAGAAAGAGTACATCATGACTTTATAAGATTATGTTCATAGTTATTTTCAAACATATTTCAATTTATACCATAATCATTCTATTTATTGGGGGGAAAAAATCTGATTTTTCCAGAGTTTTGTGTCTCTGAAAAATGTTGTTATAAACATGTAGAAATAGAGTAAGTATAAGATTAGATAAGATAGATATATAGATATAGATATTTTCTTAGCTTCTTATCTATAAAAGCTTCCTCTTATGTGGGCTTATGTGAAATATATTATAGATGTTAAATTTCTTGTTCCCATTGCAATTTTAACACAATTAATAATCTTAATTTTCTGTCATAATATAATGAACTTAATGTGACACCATTAATGACATTTTACACAGATTCATTTCTAATAAATAAAAAATAAAATCGTATTAATATAAAAATTAGGCAAAGTTTGCCTATTTTCTTCCTTCCTTGAAAATGTTGGACTTTTTAATGACATGACCTGTCAAGTGTCTATTATAGACACCAGCAATGCAATCAAAATATAAGTGAATACTCAGTTTTTCCAGTACCTAAAAATGATGTCGTTTCACAAAGTCACAAAGAAGCAAAGAAACCTTAGCTTACACTCATTTTAATCATTAAATCATTCTTTGGAAACATGGAAATCAGGATGAAAACCATTTTAATACATGAAGAGTATTTTTAAAACTTCTCAAAACCTCATTCACTTGTGATTTTTTCTTCATGGTTATGTTTCCCCCTCAAATTTTAACAGTTTTTTGAAACTATGTTATCCAGTTCATCTGATTTTCTCCTTCATTTCACACTTTCCATAAAACTCTACTAAAAAATGTTGAGCCTATTCTGAAACAATTTTTTCTTCTTTGTTTCTTCTTAATATTTTCCTTATTGAGTTTTACAAAATACCTAAAAATGTTGTTGAAGAAGGAAGATGCTAGAATACTGACAGCTTAATAAATTTTGTCCCAGTCTACTGGTTATTGGAAGTTACACGTTAGCAGTTTATCTAAGTTGGCTGATCTTCCCATTGCAGTCAATTTATTAGGAGGGTGATAATTTAGGAAGTGATTTAGCTCTTTTCTATTGAGATAATTTATATATTTATACTGCATCACTGACTAGAAATAAGGAAGGAAGGAAGGAAGGAAGGAAGGAAGGAAGGAAGGAAGGAAAGATAAACAGAAAAAGAGAGAAAGGCAGAAAGAAGAAAAGGAAGGAAGGAAGGAAAGAAAGAAAGAAAGAAAGAAAGAAAGAAAGAAAGAAAGAAAGAAAGAAAGAAAGAGGGAAAGAAAGAAAGAAGGAAAGAAAGAGGGAAGGAAGGTAGGGTAGACAGGCAAGCAAGGTATTTGTTTAAGCATTTCAATATTTTTTAAGGATAAATAATGGTATATTTGAAAGCATACCAAAATATTAGTAGTTTCAATTTTAGGCAGTCAGAACTTGAATGAATAAATACATAGTACCAATGTCTTTTTTTTACAAATTCCTTAGAGTTTGATTTGTTACTAGTGACATTCGTTTTTTTTTGTGTGTGTGATTTTATAAAATCTGATAAAATGAAAAAGGAAAATGTATTTCATGCAAGTCAAATATTTGTAGTTGCAATACAAATATACACTCTTAATTATACAAATATGAAGTTTGCTTGCTCCAACTTAAGTTACTTTAGCAATCCCTGTTATCTTTATAGTATCAAGACAGTAAATATCTGTCATTATTGGCTAGGGTTTGAGGTGAAGGATAACGTTTTTTCTGAGTTCACTATTCCAGTGAAATTATACTTTAGCTGAGGTCTACTTATATGATCATCTAACTCTTTTCAAATACATGACAGCCTGTAGATTATACAAATAGTAATTTCCAATTTTTTGAGAGCAATAATCTCTCCTATGAAATAACAGAATTGTAGAATAAAAGTCAATAGAGACAATTAGGTATAACAGCTAGAAATCTCCTGTGTAAGTAGAGTGACCTTGGAATGTCATGGTCAGAAAGTGCAATAGAGGTAGACCTATTTTTTTTTTCTTCCTTTGTTGACAATTGTGAGCAGATACATGACTTTCTCGGGTACAAAGTTTAACATTCTTAGATTCCTTGCTACTTCATCCATCTTAGAGTTGAAAAGACGTCTTAAAATTATCTGTTGTTTTCTCCAGTCTTCAGACCCTAGACAACAGCAGTTTTGCCTATTTGTGACATTAAAATTAAGATTTAAGGTCATCACATAGACTTTTTCCCTTCAAGTGCTTTGTGAACACAAAAGGTTTCTCTCTTTAATCTTTAACTAATTCAAGGGATAAAATTAAAAGCAAATAATCCAATTCTATGCTTATTACACCAATCCAGGTGGGAGAGTTGATGGCAGGGAGGTGACAACAAAGATCATATTCAGGAGATACTGGGAGGCAGGATCAACAGAATTTCCCAACGAGCTAAATGCCAACTTTAAGATAAGGCTAGCCGGCTCGGTGGCTCAGCCTGTAATCCCGTGCTTTGGGAGGCTGAGGTGAGTGAATTGCCTGAGCCCACAGGTTCGAAACCCGCCTGGGCAACTTGGCAAGACCACATCTCTACAATAAATCAAAAATTAGCTGGGCATGGAAGCACGCACCTGTAGTTCCAGCT
Source organism: Carlito syrichta (assembly GCF_000164805.1). NCBI lineage: Eukaryota > Metazoa > Chordata > Mammalia > Primates > Tarsiidae > Carlito > Carlito syrichta. The sequence goes on from NW_007255712.1 coordinate 783,465, forward strand.
ACTTGGAGGGCTGAGGCAGAAGAATTGCCGGAGCCCACCAGGTCGAGGCTGCGGTGGCTGGGAGCAGTCACTGCACTCCAGTCTTGGTGACGGAGTGAGACTCCAACTCAAAAATAAATACATACATACATACATACATACATACATACATACATAAAATACAATAAAAAAAAAGATGAGGCTAAAGTTCATTCTGAAATAACTCTAAGGTACCATGGAATGCCAACAGATGCCAAGAATAAGAGAAGAGATATTTTTAAAAACTGATAAACATTAACCAGTGATGAATAGGAAGACCGCAAGTGTGGTATTCTGGAGACAATGTGAAGAAAATACATCAAAAGGAGAGAATCATCAGCTGGTCAAATGCCACCCAAGGTTCAGTAAAGATGAAGTTTCATTATAAAGATTAAGAATAATAATTATGCCGGGCTCAGTGGCTCAGCCTGTAATCCCGCACCTTTGGGATGAGTGGATTGCCTGAGCCCGCGGGTTCGAGACCCGCCTCATCTCTACAATAAATCAAAAAATCAGCAGGGCATGGTAGCGCATGCCTGTAATTCCGGCTACTCGGAAGGCTGAGGCAGAAGGATCGCCAGAGCCCAGCAGGTCGAGGCTGCGGAGGCCGGGAGCCGCCACTGCACTCCAGTCTGGGCGACCGAGTGAGACTCCAACTCAAAAAAAGAAAAAAGAAGAAGAATTATATTTAAAAACATAGTACTTATGATACCTGATAAGATCTGCTTTAGCAAATTGATGTGAACCGAAAAAGAAAAGTGCAAGGAGATCTCTCACTTTACATTCAGGCTCAGTTTTATTAGTTATAGTAGAAAACAAACAAAGAAGCAAGGCCAAAAAAAAAAAATATATATATATATATATATATATATATATTGAGAAAGTTACAGGAAACACATGTGCCTTCAAGAGAAGGCAAAGTTTCTCTTACAGTGAGAAAGATATAGGGATGATGAGAAAACAATCTGGGTAAGAAAGACCTTAAATATGAGAAAAAGGATGAGGGTATTTGATGATTGTACAGAAATTGGGTGCAGGGGACAATGGGTAGTCTAGAGGTCTGGGCCCTCTTATGTTGACATATATAAAAAGTATAAAAGACTTAATGACTTGCTGAAAATGGGGTCATCTAAATACATATTTTAATATTACATGTACACACATATATGTTGTCTATCCATCTGCTCCTTATTTCCTGTTCTCATCACAGCTGGATTCTGATCATTCCCTTTTCATAGAGCCATTCCCACAAACCAATCATCTTTCAAGTGCCCTATTGCTTTCTCAAAGTGGGGATGAATGTTTCTTTCTGTCTGAGTGATTGCTTCTGTTATGCACTTTCTCACTGGTGCAGAGCCAAAGCTGAGGGAAATGGCTGTTTGTATTGTTCTCTCTTTGTGAGCCAAATGGAAAATAGCAGCGTTTCTAAACACCTGTTTTGAGATTTGTCTAGTTACAGAAAATAGTTGTGCATGATACAGATGAGCAATGAGAACAAACTGAACCCTTAAAGAATAATACAATGATACTCAACTGTGAAGCAAAATTAAAACAAACAAAAAATTGCATGGATTGTGTAAGAACAGGTACACTGAATGTTAAATAAAACACTTCCTAAAGTACTGCTGTTGCCTGCAACCCAGGATGCCATCTGTTACTATGGGTGTGATTTTACTCTTTTTTTTCAGGAGCATTGATGGGAATAAACATATCTAGGTAAACTTGTTGTGGTATAATTAATCAAAATTTCCATAAGACATTAAATTAAGATGACAAGTGGGGGGAGGACAGGTTTTAACTAGCAAGCAGTCTCTGGTGAACATACATGTGGACCCAAGCAGCTTTCTCTTAATAGCTTGAATACTTCAACAAATATGTAGCATCATGAAAATGGATGTGAGCACTCCTCTAATAAATACAATCGAAACACAATTTAAAAGGTTTTGAATTTATAGACATTTTGCCAGAATATTTTCTCACTAAAACTGCATTTTGATATTATAAAATGTGGTTTATATAAATGTGATATTTTCAAGTTAAAAGATTTTTTAAGTATATATTAAGTTGTTTAGAAGCATCTACTTACATACTAGACTTTTATAGTAGAATGATAATGACTTTTTTTTTTTTTGAGTTGGAGTCTCACTCTGTTGCCCAGACTGGAGTGCAGTGGCCACTCCCGGCCACCGCAACCTCGACCTGTGGGGCTCCGGAGATCCTTCCGCCTCAGCCTTCCAAGTAGCCGAAATTACAGGCATGCGCTACCACGCCCGGCTGATTTTTTGATTTATTGTAGAGATGAGGTCTCGCTGCCCAGGTGGGTCTCGAGCCCGTGGGCTCAAGCAAACCACTCATCTCAGCCTCCCAAAGGCGCAGGATTACAGGCTGAGCCACCGAGCCCGCCTGACTTTTTTTTTTAAAGAATGACTTGGACTTGGACATTGGTAAAAGGTGGAATCACTGATCATAGATCATGAGTCAATCCTTTCTCACATTTTCATCTTACTCATTAATAAATCAACTTGCAGAATCTCCCACATTTATTAAAATATGCAGTGAAGCTAATTCATATCAAATTCAGTTGTAAGATATGAGTCCAATTACCCACACCAGAATAAACTGCTGTTCAAAGGGATGATTGAATCAGCTGTTTTCAAACCTAGTTATATTTCATAAACACAGACACCAAGGTCTTACCCTAAATGTACGAAACCTTCTGAGGAACCTCATTCTCTATATAAGATCTTCTAATTGGCTTCATGCCTACTGGAGTTGGAAAACACTGATATAAGTGATGTGAAACATGTATTCTTAAATAAAACACTTGCAACAACATACCTAAAACATCTTTCATTTGGTTAAGTTATTGATCAGTATTCAAAAGTTATCATTTGAGACCTTAACACCTCAACTTGAATTAGTTATTAAATCCTTCATTATCTGACAGTTCCTTTTGGGAGGCAAGATGAGTTACATGTAGTATCGGGTGAAGAAGAGATACTGAATATGAATAAGGAGACAGAGGGCTTTGCAAGCAAATCTCTCATTTATGGAGCAGTATGAAACAGCTAATGCTACATTCAGTGGCACCTGTGCTTGGTTGATTTCATTACAATTAACTTTTTAGATGAGAAAAATGACCAGGATAACTAGGGAGAAAGGATGGCTTGCAGGTTGAAAGATTTCCTCAGGCACATACTAAAATAGAATTAATTATTGTGAGTAAGTTCTCTTCAGTCTTGGCCAAGTTGTAGTTATTCTAAGTAATCAAAAATCACAAAGTGCTTCTGTGTACCTCAATACATGAGTTTAAATGCTGCTGGATAATTTGTCAGAAAACTCATCCCACATTTCTTCCCTGGGATATGAGATTCTTAGGTTGAGGCAACACACAGAAGCCTGTACAGGGAGGCTTGACAGGAGCCTGAAGTTTCATTATCCATATCTATTCCTTTGTTGATAAATTCTGAAATTCCATAATTATCTTTGCTTTCATTGCGTCAAGTGCTATCCTCTTTTTTCTATATTAAAATGGAGGACTCTTATGAGAACTAATATATCCCCTTATTAGATAATTAATATAAATTAATGTATATATATTTTTGTTTCCACTAGAAGAGACTAAGTAAAATTTGAATACTTCATGGAAAACAAAACACCAAAAGAAAAAGTAAAAGGAAGACCACCATTTTTTATATTAATACTTTATCTTGCTTGGTCCCTTTTCCATGGGCAGCACTGGTAACATATATTTATTCTGCCTTCCTAACAGAATAGCAGGAAGCTGATCACTGCTATTGTCTAGGGACTCAATATTCAGATCCCCAAATACCTTCAACATATGACTTTCCTGTTCCCATCTAGCTTACTGTGACGATGTGTGGTTTTAAAGATTCTCCAAAAGTGATCAACTAATTATCTCATTGAGACAGAGCTAGATTTTTATATTTTACCATGTGTATTTGAGTATTTTTATTTGTATTATGTTTACAAAAAGAAATACATAGTTTTCCTTAGTAAAAGACAAAATAAAATAATTACTTTGACATGTTCTGTAGGATTCTAAAAACAAGTAACAACAACAATAAAAAATGACTGAAGCCCTTTTAATGTTCCTTGCATTGGAATTTGATCTACATTTTTGAACTGGTGAATGTGGAATGAAGATCAAAAGGGCACAGACAGTTTAGCCCAGAAGCATGTATTTATCTCTGAACTAGCAGATTGTTTTCTAAAAGCAATGGCACAGGCCACCAAGAGCCTTGCTCTGCGTTCTGTGCCATCCTAGCAGGGTCAGTGGATAATAAAGTTTTCCCTACACGTTGTCTAATTATGAGTGAGGCTTCTAGCTTTATTGCAATCACTCTTCTGGATGATATAATACAACTAGTAATGGCTCAGTTTCCTTAGACTGGTAATGTATGAGGCAGGAAGAAGTGTTGCTTCATGAATTTGCCTCAGCTGCAAAAGACATTTCTCTGTTTAGCCACACTTGTGTTGATGCTTTGCACATACATAACTAAAGCCAAGAATAATCAGTATTATTTTAAATTGGTCAAAACTCATATTTTATGTTCACATTTTAAAATTTAGCTCAAAAACTCATTCTCAAGAGATGTCATCGACTCTAAATAATGCACTAGTTTATTTTTAAGATGAATGGTTGAATTTGAGAGCTGTTTTTTTCTTATTAATTCTGAAGATCAATCTTGTGGTAGCAGGAAGTTTGAAGTAGAAATTAGAGACTAAAATATGATAACAGTGCTTTAAGTTAAAATTATTTTTAGAATATGTAAATGACATATAAGTATAATTTGGATTGGGGTAGATTTGCACGTGGGCTTTTACTATTTCATAAAAAGTAATTCTCTCACCTCTACCTGCCAAAGTATTAGAAATTACTGACTGGCATATAACACTGCACCACCAACCACACTATGTTTCTTAAACAATAAAAATATAATTGTATTAACATGTTACTATAAAGATTCTAAAGATTTAGAATGTTTTTCTATTTATGCAAAAACTGTCAAGATTTTGACAAGAATTGCAGTGACTCTGCATATTACTTTAGGTAGTATGTACATTTTAAAAATAATAGCTTTTCCATTGAACGAAACCAGAATGTCTTTTCATTTATTTGTGTCTTCTATCTCTATCATTCTTGTTTTATAGTTTTCAGTGTTAAGATCTTTCACTTCTTTGGTTAAACATATTCTTAGGTATTTCGTTTCTATTAAATCTCTTGTAAATGGGATTGTTTTCCTGATATCTTTTTTTTTTTTTTGAGTTGAAGTCTCACTCTGTCGCCCAGACTGGAGGGCAGGGGCCGCTCCCGGCCACCGCAGCCTCGACCTGCTGGGCTCCGGCGATCCTTCCGCCTCAGCCTTCCGAGTAGCTGGAATTACAGGCATGCGCTACCACGCCCGGCTGATTTTTGATTTATTGTAGAGATGAGGTCTCGCTGCCCAGGCGGGTCTCGAACCCGTGGGCTCAGGCAATCCGCTCACCTCAGCCTCCCAAAGGCGCGGGATTACAGGTTGAGCCACCGAGCCCGCCCTGATATCTTTTTAATAGGTCAATATTAGTATAAAGAAATCCAGCTGATTTTTGTTATTTTTTTTATATCCTGCAACTTTGTTGAATTAACTTATTAATTTTAATAGGTTTTTTTTTTAAAGTGGAGTGTTTAGTGTGTTCCACACATAAGCATAAGATAATGTCATTTGCAAACAAGAATAAAAAGGATCTGAAGATACTTGTTATCAACAATTATATACCAACAAATTGGAAAATCTAGAGAAAGTTGATGAATTCCTAAAACCATAAATCAATCACTGAATTAAGAAGAAATAGAAAGCCTGAACATACCAATTACAAACAAAGGGATAGAAGTAGTAATAAAAAACCTCTTAACAAAGAAAAGTACATGACTGAATTCTACTAAATATTAAAAAAACACTAATACCAATCTTTCTTAAACTTTTCCAAACAATAGAAATAAACAACAGAATGTTTCCAAAATTAATTATGAGGCTGATACCATCCTAATACCAGAGTCAAAGATACCACAATAAAAATAAACTATAGGAGAATATCTCTGATAAATTTAGAAGCAAAAATTCTCAATAAAATACTAGCAAACCAAATTCAACAATGTATAAAGAATATTAAACACTATGAACAAGTAATATTTATTCCTGGGATTCAAGTTTGATTTAACAAACAATGTGATATACCATATTAACATAATGAAAGATAAAAAAATGATTAAATCAGTAAATACAGAAAATATATTTGACATATATTTGACAAAGTTCAACATCTTCTCATGATAAAAACACTCAACAAAACAGATACAGAAAAGAATATCATCCACATAATAAAGTCCAAGAATAAAAAATACACACAGCCAATACTGTAATTAACAGGAGAGAGCTGGTACAAGTCGAGGATGCTCACTCTCATAACTACTATCAACATTATACTAGAAGCACTGGCCAGAGTAATCAGATAAGAAAAATGAATAAAAAACATTCAAATCAGAAAGAAAACAAAACCATTCTATTATATATTACATATAAAATATTATATGGTATAAGTGATATATAATAATAAAAATCATGATTACATAAGACCTTTTTAAAAAATCATTGATAATTCTGCCAGTAAAAGCTTTTTTCCATTTCATTAAAAAGCTCGATTCTTGAGTTCAAAATAAATTGCTTTGCAATTTGAATATATTGTAGAAGTGAAATTTTCACTCTTGTTTATATATTTTATAATATATTTTATAATATATTTTATAATATATTTTAAAATATAATATTTATGCGTAATATTTTTTAGGCAATATGAAGGTGGTGTTCATAAGTCAATGAATATGAGATTTTGGCAAATGGATTCCCCAGTTGTTTCATGATTTCTGTTAAATGTTTGATCAAATTTTTTGAAATTATTTTAGATTCTAGAAAAAATTTTTACATTTTGAATCTTTTTTATCTTGTAAAATCCTTCAGATTTCAAATGACATTGAATGCTAAAAGCTGAAACACATTTTTAAAAGCTATGTCGTTCCAAAATGGTGGCATCAATGCAAGCTGTTGGCTTCACTCACCCCCACAGAAAACCAAAAACAAATACACAGCACTAAGATTATCACCAGCAATATCTCAGAACTCAAATATGAGAATGAGTCAGTTCCTGGGGCCACAGAGAAGTAAAAATACCCTGAGCAGATGGTAAAAGAATAGGATTTTTATATCTGCAATTCCTCTCCCCCCAATCTGCCTGGCATCAAACATGCAGAAAATTGTTCAAGACTCATGGTTTCAAAAACAGAAAAAAAGTATTATCAAGGTTGACAAACAGTTTTCTGATCATCTGGGTTCTTCAGCAGCAGAACGGTTTATACCTCAACCCAGAGGAACCATCCTGTGTGCCTAAAAAGATACATATCTCTAATGACAGTCATAGGAAAAAGGGAGAAAGAAGACTGTCGTCTCCAGCACTAGAAACTCTGCTCTGTAATCAGCAAAAGGAGATGTCAAATTCCAGTAGCTATTTAGCAGCGCCACTCTGTAGGGTGTATGTTTCACAGGTCCTCTTGTCTTGAACTCCTAGATACCCCATCCACACTGCTGAGATATCCCCCTTAGGACCTCCCATTCTGAATGGATTGCATTTTGATCGTTTGCTAGAGCTGAGACAAACTTGGACTCTAGGCACCATCTAGTGCCAAAAAAAGAGAAAGTGACCTAGCAGAAAAAAGTGACCTAGCAGAAAAAAAGCAAGAAATTAGAAGGTAAATTGCAAAGACTCTCTAAACAAACATAACTATGAGAAAAAAAAAAATTAAACCAGAGAGAAGACTGGAATACATAATTTTTAATGCAAAGACATTATTGTACACCAGTAAGAACCATGGTAAACTAAGAAACATGACCTCCCCAAACAGACCAAAAAACTATTGAATGAGAGTAATAAGATGGTAGTATGTGAGCTTTCTGACCAATAATTCAAATCAGTACATTTAAATAAAATCAATAATCTTCAAGATAGCACAGGAAAGCAATTCAGAATTTTATCACAGAATTTTAATAGGGATTGAAATTAAAAAACTAAAATTTGGAACTGAGAAACATATTTTCTAAACTTAAAAATCCATTGGAGGTGCTCAATAGCATGATGGATCAAGCAGAGGGAAAAAAATGTATTCGTTCAAAATAGGCTATTTGAAATGACAGAATCAAAAGACAAAAGAAAAATAAAAAGAAGCAAACATTACCTAACAAATATAAAAATTTACTCAAAAGACCAAATCTAAAACTTACAAATGTTCAAGGAAGAGTTTAACAAGAGCAAAGGACTGAAAGATTATTTTTGAAAAATGACAAAAAAAAAAACTTTTCAAAACTTGAGAAATATGTAAATCGCTCAGTACTGAAATGTCAGAGAATACCAAGCAGATCTGATTCAAGTAAGACGGCCTCAAGGCATATAATAATCAAAGCCCCAAAGGTCAATGGCAAAATGAGAATCCTAAAAGCAACAAGAGAAAAGAAGCAAATAATGTATAAGGAAACTCCAATTCACCTGGGAACAAACTTCTTAATAAAACCCATACGGGACAGGAGGTAGTGAGATAACGTTTTCAAAGTGTTTCAAGAAAAGAACTAGCATACAGGAACACTCTGTATAGCAAAGTTGCCCTTTTAATATGAAGGAGAAGTACATGATTTCCTATACAGACAAAAGCTGAAAGAATTCACCACACCAGACTGTCCAACATGAAATGAAACAAATAGAAATGAAAATGCAACATACCAAAATCTATGGGATATGACAAAAACAGTGCTAAGAAGTAAGTTTATATTTTGAAAAACACAAAAATGTTAAAAGACTTCAAATAAACCACCTAATAATGAACCTCAAAGAATCAAAAGCAAACTAAACTCAGATTAGTAATGTGAAATAAGTAATAAAGATCAAAGTAGAAATAAATAAAATTGTGAGTAAAAAGCAACACAAAAGGTCAAGAAAATTAAAAGTTGGCTTTTGAAAAGATAAACAAAATTAACAAACCTTTAGCTAGACTAAGAAAAAAAGAGAGAAAACTCAAATAAATAAAACCAGAAACAAAAAAGAAAACATAACATGTGAGAACACAAAATAATCATTTGAGACCATCATAAATAAATGTACACCAACAAACTGGAAAACCTAGAAGAAACAGATTAATTTTTGGAGCCTTACAGCCTACTAAGATTGAATCATAAATAAATAAATAACCTCAACAAACCAATAATAAGTAAGATCAAAGCCATAATAAAGTTTTTCATTAAAAAAAGCCCAGGATCTTATAACTTATTTGTCTGCCTCTACCAAAAAATTAAAGAAGAACAAATATCATTTCTACTCAAACTTAAACAAAAATTGCAGATGAGGAAACACTTCTGAGGCCAGCATTACCTTGGATATTAAAACCAGACAAAGACAATAACAACAACATCACCACAACTGTATGCCAGTATCATTGGCGAATATAAATGCAAAAACCCAACAAAATACTAGCAACTGAATTCATCAATCTTATTCCTCAAAATAATAAAGGCCATATATAACAAACCTACAGACAACATCATAATGAACGGGGGGAAAAAAAACTGAAAGCATTTTCTCTACGATCTGGAGCAGGACAAAGATGTCTGCTTTCACCACTTTTAGGCAACATGATAATGGAAACTCTGTCCAGAGCAGCTAGGAAAGAAAAGGGCATGTAAATTGAAAAGTAGAAAGACATAATAGCCTTGCAGCCATGTTGATGACATCATTTTACATTTACTAAAACCTAAGTTCCACCAAAAAACTGTTGAAATTGATGAACAAATTTAGTAAAGTTTCAGGATACAAACTCAGCATGCTAAACATCAGTAGTGTTTATGTACAACACTGTAAGCAATCTGAAAAAGAAATAAGGAAAGCAATTCCATTTATAATAACTACAAAAATATAAAAACATAGGAATCAATTCAATCAAATATGTAATGACCTCTACAAGGGAAACAAGAAAACATTGATAAAATAAGTTGATGGGAACACAAAAAAGGAAGACTATTTCCTGTTCACAGATTAGAAGAATTAATGTTAAAATTACAATATTATCCAAAGCAATTTATAGATTTTATGCCATTCCTATTAAAATAACAATGACATTCCTCACATAAATAAAACTTTAATTTGTGCAAAACCACAAAAATGTCAGATAGCCAAAGCAATCCTGAGCAAAAAACAACAACAACAACAAACAAGCAAAAAGATGTTAGAGGCATCACATTTCCTGACTTCTAAATATACTACAAAGCTATATAGCTAAATAAGCATGGTGCTAGCATAAAAACATACACATAGGTCAATGGAACAGAATAGAGGACACAGGGGGAAAAATCAACTCACATATATACAGAAAGCCCTTAATTTAATTTTATTTTAGAATTGAAGGGTACATGTGAGGATTTGCTACATACGCAAATTGTATGCAAGTGACATTTGGGCTTTTAGTGAGCCCTCTCTCCCCTAGTAACAGACATGGTACCCAATGTAAACTTATTTTCAACAAAGGAGCCAAGAGCGCAAAATGTAGAAAAAAAACAGTCTTTTTAGTAAATGGTGGTGAGAAAACTGGATAACCATAGGCAGAAGAAGAAATGAAACTAGTTTCCTATCTTCTGTCATCACATAAATCAAGTTAAAACAGGTTAAAGACTTAAATATATGACTTGAAACTATAAAACTACTAGAAAACAAACGTTAGGAAAATACTCCAGAACACTGGTCTGGGTGAAGATATTTTGAGTATGACCTCAAAACACAAGCAATCAAAGCAAAACGTAAAAACAGGAATGTATCAAGCTAAAAAGCTGCTGCACATGGAAAATTCAGAATGTGAGAAAATATTTGCAAACTTTCCATCTGACAAAAAATTAATAGCCCAAAATATATAAGAATCTTAAACAACTCAACAAAAACCAAATATGTTCATTAAAAAATGGGCAAAATATCTAAACAGACGTTTCTTGAAAGAAGACAGGTATATAAAAAGTGCTCAAAATCACTTGTCATCAGAGAAATAAAAATCAGATCACAATGAGATATTATCTAACTTCAGTTAGAATGTTATTTAAAAAGGGAATAACAGGTGTTGGTGAGGATGTGGAGAAAGGGGACCTCTCATATTCTATTAGTGGGAATGGAAGTTAATGTCACCTTTATAGAAAACAATATGGAGTTTATCAGAAAGCTAACAATAGAAATACCATATGGCCCAGCAATTTCACTACTGGAAACATATCCAAAAACGTAAATAAATCTATCAAAAATATATTTGCACATCCATGTTATTGCAGCACTATCCACAATAACCAAAATAGGGAATTAACCTAAGTTTCCATCACTGGATGAATGGATGAAGAACACATGGTATATATACACAACTGAATAGTATTTAGTCATACAAAAAATGAAATTTTGTCATATGCAGCAACATGGCTAGAATTGGAGGTCATTATGTTAAGTGAAACAAGGCAAGCACAGAATGACAAATATTGAATGTTCGCATTCATACATGAAAGCTAAGAAAGTGGATCTTATGCACATAGAGAATAGATTGCTACTTACAAGAGGCCAGGGAGTGTAGGAGAAAGAAGGGAAAAAGGAGAGTAGTATTAATGGGTACAAATATACACGTGGAAGAAATAAACCTGGTGTTCGATAGATTACTAGGGTGACTATAGTTATCATTAATCAATAGCACATTTCAAAATAGCTAGAAGAAGTCAAATGTTCCTAGTGTATGGAAAAGTAAATATTTTAGATGATGGACATGCTATTTATACTGATTTGACTATATAAGTGTATCAGATTATCACAAGAAGTCTGAAAATATGTACCTCTCATATATACAATTAAAAAATAAAATAAAAGCTATTTATAAAAATTACATCTTATGTTTGCAATATCAAATTTTTCAATTTAGTTTGTTGTTACTGTATTGCGTTTATGTCCAGACTTTTCATGTAATGGTCTATTTTCAGCAATTGAGGAAAAAAATTTTACTGACCTAAAAAATAAAAAAAAACCTGAATAGGAAAAGAACACAATGATGTAAACATTTGCTTTAAAATTAGTGGGCTATATGCATTCATCTGAAATCTGTTTTATTTTATTGTACCTATTTCTTTTTTGAGTTGGAGTCTCACTCTGTCACCCAGCAGTGCACTGGCACGCTCATGGTCACCCCAGGGTCGACCTGTTGGGCTCTGGCAATTCTTCTCCCTTAGCCTTCCAAGTAGCCAGAACTACAGGCGCACGCTACCACACCGGGCTAATTCTTTCTTTTTTTTTCTTTTGATTTATTGTAGAGATGAGGTCTCACCATGTTGCCCAGGATGATCGTGAATCCGTGCTTGAGCCACTGCGCCCAGTCTTGAAATCTTTTTAAATATGAGATATGACAAATATTTCAGCTCAAATATTTAGAAATGTTGCCACACTGGTGTGTTTGAATAATTACTCTCTTTCTCAAGATGCAATGTTCTTAAACATTGTATCGCAATTGATTTCTTTTGAAAGCACACTTTCAGACTTGAGTAAAATATCACTTATAATTCAGTTTTGTTATTTATATGCTATATTCTCAAAATAGAGAATCACCTCATTGGTAAAGGCATTGCCTTTTAAGGATTTGCCACCATCCAATCCAGTGAAATTTTCCACTTACCCAAGAAGACTGTTTAAGTGTTATTAAATTTTGGTGTTCAGGATTTTTTAAAATACAAAATATCATATCCACTAAAATAAATTTTTTGAATGTCACTTTGTATTATTAAAAGTAAAAAATTAGACTCAACTGTTGCAAAAATCTGTTTCACTGCCAGAAAATTGAACAAATATACTAAGGTCTCAGTTCTTACTAAGTTTTTCAATCCTCCAGTTTATATGTGTAATCATGTGGAGAATGCAGAGTCGCATGAAAAATATTTTTGGACTATGTTTTACTGTTGCTGCAATTATCAATGTTACTTCAGTTGTAATTTAATGGTATTTAAGATAATATGCTAATCAGAGTTTCTTGGTAACATGAAAGTAAGAGTCTACCTGTATTTAGAACTGTGAAAGCTTTTTAAATATCTTTTGAATAACGATTGGGATAACTGAGAGAAAAACACAAAAATACTGTTTGTCAACAGAAAGCTAAAAGGTTAAAGAAGCTAGTTAAATCCTCTCTTGAGAAATTTGAATCAAGTATTTTTATACAAATAGAGAAACTCAATTCATTTCCAGTTCAAAAAGAAAAAGAAAAAAGTTTTTGCCAGGATTTAATTGCCTGGATTTGAGTGCTATAACACTCAAGCAAATAATGAAGACATTCCTATGGATAAAAAACGATGGAGAAGCAAACAAAAAAAAAATCCTGAAACCAACTAGAAGTGAGTATTTGTTTCCAAATTCTCTCATATATAAAGACACATAATCACTCTAGAAATCATAAGGTTAAAAATTATGTCGGGTAATTGGACAAATATATAGAATGTGCTGTGTTTTAAGAAAGAGAAGGAAAATATAGAACAATTTTCAATTAAAATGATAATAAATATTATTCATACACAGCTAAGAATAATGAAAAGACATCTAAAGAAAATATACTTTTGTACTTATTACAAAATGTAGAAAAAGTGTGTTTTTTTTAATAAAAAGAATTAGGGGTAAGAACACTGATATGTGTGTGACTAGGATGATTTGTGTGCAATCAGAAATAAGTTGCCCATATTCTTGATGTAATGCTAGGATGAATTTGACCTGAAAAAACCAAACAAACAAAAAACAATTAAACTTTCAAATCTTTTCCTTGTACTAGCTTTTGCAAGGCCGTGCGCCTAATTTTGTAGGATTTGTAATTTTATATTCTTAAAGAGAGCCCAACATTTTTGTATAGGTGTCAAGTCTCACAAAATTAGATCTACCCATAGAGATATTATAGCCTACATTAAGGCAACAGGCAGAATTGATGAAAACATTGTCATCATTGTCAAGTACTTATGCTTTTTTCCACAGTTTTATTCTGACTCTATTAATAAAACATTTTGAAGCCCTCATTTTCAAGGTGTTCTGTGATATTTTTCAGTCTCTTTGTAAGAAAGAAAATGAGTTGCTGTAATTGCTTTTAGATCAAACTGAGAAATTTTCATCAGAAATTGTTCAAAAACAGTTGAATTGCAGCAGCACTATTCTCATGTCTAATTTTGAGAGTCTGTAGCATTTCGTCAATATGCCATTATTTTAAGAGAGAATTTCTAACCTGGAGAAAGGCAATGATTACTTTCCAATAAGCCAAATCTTTACTACAAAGAAATAAAGTTAAATTTGACTTGGGATGCTGAACTATACTTTTAGATATTTGAATAAGTAGCAAATAATGACTTTACCACCTCCTTCCTAAATGTGTGTGTATGTATTTGTGCTTGTTTTTGTTTTGGGGGAATAGGGTAGCAGAGAGAGAAAAGAAATGGGAACATGTTTGAGAGTAATAGAAGGAAAAGCATAGGATAATAGAGATGAAAGTCTTCAGCTGCTGAGTTGATGAAAATACTGTTGTCATTTCTTTAGGAGTTTCAAAAAAAGACTCTGTCTCAAAATCTGTGTTCTGAGTTCTTTGATCCCAAAATTTCTTTGTGTGTGTGTATGCTGGAGTCTCACTCTGTAGCCCAGGATGGAGTGCACTGGCATGCTCACAGCCACCACAGCCTCAACCTGATGGGCTTAAATGATCCTTCTGCCCCAGGTAGCTGGAACTACAGGTATGCATCACCATGCCCGGATAATTTTATTTTTAAATTTTATTGTAGAGATGAGGTCTCGCCAAGTTTCCCAGGCTAGTCTCACACCTGTGGGCTCAGGCAATACTCTCACCTCAGCCTCCCAAGGTGCTGGGATTATAGGCATAAGCCACTGCACCCGGCCTGACCCCAACATTTCTAGAATCTGACTAGATATTTGAGAAAGTCTCAAGGTCTAAAGGTAGTCTAGAGAGCAAATCTAATGCCAGCTTTAGCAGTAAACACTTTTCTTTTCACCAGATCACATCCGGAGCCTTTTCCTTGTTTTAGACAGAAAAACAAAGAAACATGTTTAGAAAACAGACAGAAAAGACATTGCTGTAGTTTGGATGTTTGTCCCGTCTAACTTTCATTGAAGTTTGATCCCAAGTGTTGGAAGTGGAGCCTAATGAGGGGTGTTTGTGTCATAGGAATGGATTTCTCATGAATAGATTAATGACATTCCTAGGAGGGGGAAACCAAGGGCCTTCTAGCTGTATTAGTTCCTGTGAAAGTTTGCACATGAGCTAGTTATTTAAAAAAAGCTTGGCACTTGCCTCTTTCTCTCGCTTCCTCTCTCACCATGTGATCTCTGTACATGCTGGCTCCACTTCATCTTCCACCATGAGTGGAAGCAGCACAAGGATTTCACCAGATGCCCAGTTTTCTAGCCAGCAGAATCAAGAGCCAAATAAACCTTTTTTTCTTTATAAAATACCCAACCTCAGGAATTCCTTTATAGCAGCACTAAAAAGACTAAGATGGATGTTTTGGTTACATTTATAAGTTAAGTCAATCACTTATATTAGTATTATGCTTTCTCATACATGTATTATTGTTACTGCTGGTAATATTTTATTTCATTTGTATGCACTATCTTCAGTATAAATTCTATAGTGAGAGAAGAAAAATAATAATAATCTTGGTAACTTCATTTACAAACTGTGTGTGTATATATTTAATTTCCGATGACATTAACATGCGACTCTTATTATTTTACAATGTGCCCGTATCTCATACCTTTAACTTTGTTTTCTTCTATTCATTGTGAGTATCAAATATCTATGCTAAATTTGACCTAGTTGTATGTTTCCTAAATCTTTTGTGCATCCCTACTTTCATGTAATTTATATACTGTCCCTGAGTGAACACCTGTTATTTATAAAAGACTGCCTTAAATGAGGCCTATAGCCATCAGATGATCTTTCCTGTTTTCCAGAGAAAGGTGCTCTTTTATCCTTAACCCTTTTCTGTAGTTTGAATGTTTGTGTCCCCTCAAAATTCATATATTGAAACTCTAACCACCAAGGTAATGGTATTAAGAGATCAAAGATTTGGGAGGTGATTAAGTCATGAATGCAATTGGTGCCCTTATAAAAGAGGCCCAAGGAATGTTGTTGTCCATCATGCAACCATTGGGAAAGGATGCCTTCAATGAACAAAGAACTATGCCTTCACCAAACACCATATCTGCTAGTGCATTCATTTTGGACTTTTCAGTCTCCAAAACTATGAGAAATATGTTTCTATTGTTTATGAAAAACACAGTTTATGGTATTTTATTATAGAATGCCATACGAACTAAGACATTCTCTTACTGTTTTGTATCACTCATTGTATAATTATCTTAATATATTGTTAATCACGTATGTATGTGTATTCATTTCACCGTGATTCATTGTAAATAGACAAAAAATAGAAGTTTCATCTTAATTTTTTAAATTTATTTTATTTTGAAGATATGGAGTTCAATTCAGCATAAAGTATACAAGTGGTCATCATACAGATAAAGTTTGGGCCTACGTTTTGTCCCTACTTTGCCTGGTTTGTAATAAGATAAGGTTTCATCTTATTTTGTATCCTCTCTCTTATCCTCACTATTTCACTTTTGTCTACAAAATATACAGGTGTGAAATTTAATGAAGAATATAGCACTGGCTATATATTAAGTGGTTTTATTATTTGTTGGATGTATTATTTTTAAATTTTAAACAAATCTATGCCATCAACGTTATGAGTATTCACAGTTAGATATAAAAACTAACAAACACTAAATGAGGTCAAAAGTTGTACTCAAGCTCACACAGCTAGCAAATAAAAGTGAAACATTTTTTAATATTGGTCCAGTAACATCAAAGTTACTGAAATCTCTATCTGCAGTGCTAAGTACTATAAATTTAAAAATTTCTAAACACTGTGTTATTTAGCCTTACATGTCAATTATCTTAACATTAATAATACTTGAAGCAAAAAAGAAAAATGGCAAGATGTTCAGATAGTAATATAATATGCAATAAATGATGACTATCCCTGTAGAGCAAAAGATTAATATTTTGTTATAATATCTCTTCTATAAACCTTAATTTTAATATCTTGCTTGAACGTAGGTGTGTATAAAGACCTAATTAATTAATTGAAGACTCTTTTCTTAGTATATCATGTCATTGATTATCCAATAGTGATCTATTATACACTATTCACACTGCATTTTTGTGCCACAATATACAGATTTGTGCATAATATGTCATTTCTCTGAAAAAGCAGATCAGTTTAAAACTTATTGCCTATGTTCTCTATCTTCTGAGGTGATGTGACATTACTATAGTTAAAAATGCACAATACAAAACACACTAATCTTGAAAAAAAATTTCACGTGTAAACAATTGTGTAACTACTATTAGATTAAGAAATGGAACATGTCTAGTACCCCAGAAGATTCTTCAGCACTCCTTTCTTGGCACTTAAGAAGTAATATATATTCTGCCTCCTGTGACCACAAAGTAAGTAGATTTATCTTTTTTTTTTTTTTTTTTGCGAACTTCATATGAATGGAATTATGCAACACATGCTGTTTTCTTTCTTTTTCTCAACAAATATCTTTGAGATCCATCAATGTGTCATATGCCATATTTTTCATCTTCATTTTTCCCCTACATTTCTACTGTTTTCAAGTTTTGGTAATTACAAATAAAACTGACATGACAATTCTTGTACATGCATTTTGATCAACACATGGGCTCATTCTGGAGTATATTTTAGGTATGAAATTGTGTAATCACAGAGAAAAGACATAAGTAAATTGTCAGTTTATGTTTTAATGGAAAGCATTTTTATTGATTAGAAAGCAGTGCTCAGAGCCATATACTGAAAACTTTCATAGATTTGATCTTGGATATTAGCGGTATCAAATTAAAAGTTGTATAATATAAAACAACTTCCTTTTTGTTACACAGTCATACATAACAGAGAAGTATTTCACCTCTGGTTTCCAAGATATGGGTGGGGTTTTCTTCCATCAACAACTAATCACTTATCCAGCAGACACCAACAAAGTGTCCTATAATTCAATTAAATTCTAACACTGTCTACCTGGAGTTAGAGTCAGATTCCACAGGTTAAGTTTTCATTCGCACAAAACTTTATTTCTCTTTTTTGAGTTGTTGATAATTGCCATTATGACTGTAGTTAGGTGGTATCTCAGTGTGGTTTTGATTTGCATCTCCCTGATGATTAGTGAGGTTGAGCATTTCTTCATGTGTTTGTTGGCTTCTCGAATGTCTTCTTTTGTGAAGTGTCTGTTCATATCTTTTGCCCATTTTATAATGGGGTTGTTTGTTTTCTTCTTTTCAGTATGCTTCAGTTCCTTGTAGATCCAGGATGTTAAGCCTTTGTCAGATCTAGAGTTGGCAAAGACTTTTTCCCAGTCTGTAGGCTGTCTCCCTGCTCTCTTGATGGTTTCTTTGGCTTTGCAGAAGCTTGTCAGTTTAATAAGGTCCCATTTGTCTATCTTCTCTCTTAAGTCCTGTGGGTTTCGGGTTTTGTACAGAAATTGGATGCCAGTTCCGATTTCCATGAGAGTATTTCCTTCCTTTTCTAAGGTTCTTATGGTTTGAGGTTTTACATTTAGGTCTCTGATCCATTTGGAGTTAACCTTTGTGCATGGGGATAGATAGGGGTCCTGTTTCAATCTTCTGCATGTGGTCAGCCAATTTTCCCAGCACCATTTACTGAATAGGTTCTCCTCTCCCCATTGGTAGGTGGTGGGGGCTTTGTCGAAGATGAATTGGTTGAAAAATTGAGGTTTTGCTTCTGGAATCTCAATTCTATTCCATTGATCTATATGCCTGTTCCTGTAACCAATATCAAGCTATTTTGATGAATGTAACTTTTTAGTAAAGTTTGAAGTCTGGTAATGTGATACCACCTGCTTTGTTTTTTTGCTGCTGGAGAGGGTGTAGTGAAAAGAGAACACTTCTACACTGTTGGTGGGAGTGTAAACTAGTGCAACCTCTGTTGCAGTGTGGCGATTCCTAAAAGCTCTAAAATTCCTAAAAGCAGTGTGGCAATTCTTAAAAGCTCTAAAAATCGACCTTCCATATGACCCCGCAATCCCCCTACTGGGAATATACCCTGAAGACCTCAAATCACTCTATAAAAAAGATACCTGCACACATATGTTTATCGCAGCGTTGTTCACAATAGCAAGAACCTGAAAATAAACATGCTGCCCATCAAAAGATCTGGATTTAAAAATGTGATACATATACACGATGGAATACTACGCAGTCATAAAAAAGAACAAAATCATGAATTTCGCAGCAACCTGGATGGAACTAGAGTCTATAATACGGAGTGACCTCTCACAGAAACAAAGATCCGAGTATCACATGTTCTCACTCATTTGATGGACCGTGAACATCCAATATAATACTATAAGAAAATGACTAACGGTACTGGGAAACTGTGGGGGAGCGGATGGGATTAACAGTTGCAAATATCTGTCTGGGGATGGGGAAACACCTCTTATCAACAGAGTGCCTGAATGAAATGTAATTGCACACCTAAACCTTAACTGTACCCCACAAAATCATGATAAAAAATATTGATTAAAAAAAAAGAAAAGAAAAACAGTAAGAATGGCATACTATGAGAAAAGAACCTATGCATGGAAGAGTGAAATGAAGGATTAAAATAATAATAAATATATATATGACCATAAAAAAAAACCCGTTATTTCTCTTCACATGCCAATGCAATAACAGGTTGTCGGCTATACTTCTGACCAACTGGCTATAAATCAGGATTCTCACTTCTTTATCCTTGAGATAATAAATTTGCTAGGATTTGAGTTTATTATTTTTAAAAAATTGCAAAGGATACAGTTGAAAAGCCAAATCAAGAGATTATGTAAGGCAAGGTATGTGGAAAGGGGAATGAGGTTTTCATGCCTTCTGTGGGGATACAACCCTACATGTACCTTCAGGTTTTCAACAATACAAAATCTCTCTAAGTCCTGTCATTTTGAGTTTTTATGGAGGTCTCATTATGTAGGCGTACCTAATCATATCTCTAGCCATTGGTGACCAACCCAACCTTTAGTTCTTCTCTTGTTACTGGGGGTTAGAGGGTGAAATTGAAAGTTCTAACTCTCTAATCACATGAATGTTCCCTCTACTAAACCAACCCCCTGCCTTAAGACTAACTAGAAACCTACCAAGAGTCGTCTCATGAAAACAAAAGATGTTCCTAAGAATTATCCAGGAAATTCCAAGGAATTTAGAATCTCTGTGCCGAAGATCTCCTCACTCAGGAAATTAAAAACGTCTTGGGAACTCTATGTCAAGAACTAGAGGCAGACTAATTTATATATCTCTTACTTATATATTTCAATATCAAAATAGTGTACACAATATACTAAACACAATGTCAAAATAGTATATTGCAATATTGAATGTTTAATTTATTGATAATTTAAATTGACTTATTTTTACATTATATAAAATTTTATAAAAATATGAAGAAAATAGATTGTGGGATTGGCATATAATAGTTTTGTAAAGGGAGCTCTATAAATTGTTCTCATTTGTTTTTATAAATCATAGTATATTAGTAGGGCTATATTTTTGTGAAATTCCTGAATATATTTCCTTCAGTGATTTTTTTTGTTCCTTGCACATTCCCAATCTGAGACAAGACTTTGATACTCCATCCCTTAAGAGAGAAGATGGGTGGGGTTTTTCTTAGAAACAGAAGGAAAAAAGAAAAAGGACCCTTGGGGAGGGAAGTAGATGGGCTTTGCATGGAAAAAACAATCAAAAAACCTATCTGTACCTATAAGAAAGCCAGACTTTCATCATTTCTCACTTCTAAGCATTGGTCCAGAAATGGAAAGTAGGAAATATTTAGAGAATGGAAATCTCAGATAGATAAAAGAGGAAAGCAAAAGCAAATGGGCATGTGGTCTTCTCCTAATTGAGGAGTCTGGAACAAAGGACATTATAAAGTACTGTGTTTCAAGCAGAGTAGAAAGCATTGTTGTGTACTTAGGTCTCCATTGGCACAGGAATGGTACCATATTCCTATGTAAAAGATAACTGAAAATTAAAAATGTGTGGGCCTGTCATGGAATTGCCTTGGTGATGGGTGAAGCCTATAGAAATAACTACAAGGTCATCTACTGAGGCCATAGTATTTTTACTACTATGATGGAAGTGGAACTAATCAACCTTAGCCTTGAGTTGGAAGGGCAGAGCAAAGAATCAAGCCCTTGATGTGCCAAGAGATTAGTTACAATAATGTTGGATACTTTAGCAGCCAGGATAGATGTTTGTTTCCACAAAGAAATCTAGTGGCATGAGTCAAAACTGAAAAACAGTCTGAGATAGAGAATAATCACCTATGGGCTAAGGCCTTTAACCCAGCACTACAGAATACTTACATTTTGCCTGGTATCCAAAATTCAACTAAAATAAATATTTTTTTTAAATGAGGGAAACAAAATGATTAAGAAAGAAAGGTGCCAATCCTTAATACATAATTTGAAATTTAAATTGAATAATAATAATATTAAATTGACTAATACCTAAAATTATTAAATTGTCCACTACTCTAAACATAACTGATATTTCCTATCTAGATACATTCTAAGAATAATCTAGCATTTCTATTTTTCTCCTTCATTCTTTCATTCTTCTGTTTATTCTGTTTATTTTTAACTTTCAGGAGATATAACTGTATTTATGATTATAGAAACAATATAAGTTGATTCTTCTAGTGTAATTATATTTCATTGGCAAAAAGCCTAGTTGTGATATGCAAGGATAATTTAAAGGGCACTAAATGACAAAATAAAATGTGCACATCTTTTAAACAGGCAAAGAATCTTTAAAATAGGCAGAATATGAATTAATTGATGGCTGCAAAGTCTTAAACTGATTTGAAAATTCCACATAGAAGAATTCCTTCAAAGACCTACTTATGAACTTTAATGGTTCATAATTTCTATACCACAAGACACACCTACAGAGGACCTATAATGTCTTTGATATTTACCAGGCAACCAGTAATATGGTGCATACATTATTTTTTCATTAACTTTTTTTCCGACTTTTTGCAGGGAAAGTCATCCCATATCAACAGCCTGTTGTCTCAACCATTCTCTCCTGTAAAGTCTTCGTTCAGGACCTCAGTCAGAACAAAGGCAATTTCAACTCTCAAATGAGTCATTTATTTCTTTATTTCCAATATTTTGTTACTGACATTTCCGTTTTTATTTTTTAATTTTATTTTTAAAATGTAGTATACAATTCAAGATTAGGTATACAAATTATATTGTATAGGTAAAGTTTGGGCCTCCCTTTGGCCCTCAACTGCCTGGTTTGAGGTCAGATGTACAGAAAAGTTGAAAGAATTGTATATTGATCACCCGTATACTCACTATCCAGATATTACCATATTTTCTTTATCATATATGTGTCCTTTCCTCTACCATCCATCATTTCATCATATATTTTTATATTTTAGAGTTAGTGGTGCAAAAATGAACTTTTGAATTAAGTACAGCACATGCCATAATTCAGTAAATTCTATGCTACCCTCACTTATTCAGACTTCCAAATTTTCAGGAATTATGGAGTACTGCATATATTATAACACTCACCTCTGCTATTTTATATCTTAGGAAAATAAAAGAATTAAAATATTTTAACAAACATTTCTTCACAGTAGAAATTAGGCAGCTGGGCTCGGTGGCTCAGCCTATAATCCCACACCTTTGGGAGGCTGAGGTGAGTGGATTGCCTGAGCCCGCGGGTTCGAGGCCCGCCTGGGCAGCGAGACCTCATCTCTACAATAAATCAAAAAATCAGCTGGGCGTGGTAGCGCATGCCTGTAATTCCGGCTACTTGGAAGGCTGAGGCAGAAGGCTCGCTGGAGCCCAGCAGGTCGAGGTTGCGGTGGCCGGGAGCGGCCACTGCACTCCAGTCTGGGCGACCGAGTGAGACTTCAACTCAAAAAAAAAAAAAAAAAAGAAAGAAAGAAATTATGCTGCCATTTAGCTGACAATTTTTTATATAGCTACATAGTACTTCTAATTTTCAAGTATTTTTGATTTATATGTATTCTTTCAATCTCTGGTATCTCTTCAAACCTTATGTGATTAATTTCTTGTGCCCATGTTATGGCTCTGGATTGGTGATGCCTATGCCATAAAAGCACAGACCAAAGGCTTTTCTTCTAGTTGCAAATTCTGTGTTCTTTTTATATACACTAGTTTCACCATATCTATAGTTTTGCATTCTGTAGTTTCAGAAAATATTAAATGGAAAATTCCAGAAATAAGCAATTCATAATTTGGAAGTTGCATGCTGTTCTGTGTAACATAACAAAATAGTGTGCTGTTTTGCACTGCCCCCCTTTCCAACTCCATCCTATGATACTTATCCATCAGTCACTTGGTTGCCTTTTACTTGTCCAATCACAGTATTGCTGCGATTGTGTTCAAGCAACTCCTTATTACTTAAGAATGGTCCCAAGTCACAAGAGCAGTGATGCCAGGAATTGAGATATGCCAGAAAGAAAATATACTTTGACTTTGCATCTTTTAAATAAAATAGTAAAATTCCTTGACATAAAAAGGAAATTTTTAAAAATATATGCTGAAGTTGCTAAGATCTACCATGGTAGAAACAAATCTATCTGTGAAATTGTGAAGAAATAAAAGCAAATTATGCATCGAATGCAAAGTTTGTAACTACCCAAGATTTCAGGCATCCATTAACGTTCTTGAAATTGCAGAGGACATACACAAGTGGAGGTACATCTCATGCTCATGAATTGGAAAAGTCATATTATTAAAATTACCATATTATCCAAAGTAATCTACAGAGGCAATGCAATCCCTATCAAACTACCAATGTCATTTTTCACATAATTAAAAAAAATCCTAAAATTCATATAGAATCAAAATAGAGCCAGAATATTCAAAGCAAAAGAACAAAGCTGGAGACATTACATTACCTGACTTCAAATTATGCTAAATGGTTATAGTAACCAAAACAGCATAGTACTGGTACAAGAGTAGACACTTGGACCAATGAAATAGAATAAAGCATTCAGAAATAAACCCAAATACCTACAATCAACAGATCTTTGACGAAGCAGACAAAAATGTACACTGGGGAAAGGACACTCTATTCAACAGAGCTGGTAAAATTGGATAGCTACATACAGAAAGATGAAACTTGACCCCTATTGTTTAAAATATACTAAAATTAACTCAAAATGGATTAAGGACTTAAATGACAGACCCGAAACCATAACAATTCTAGAAGAAAACCTAGAAAAAACTCTTATGGACATCGACCTAGCAAAGAATTTATGGGTAAAACCCCAAAAGCAAATGCAACTAAGACAAAAATAAATAAATGGGACTTAATGAAACAAAAATCTTCTGTACCTCAAGAACAATAATCAACAGAATACACAGGCAACATAGAGAATGGGAGAAGATATTCACAAACTATACATCTTAAAAAAACGAATATCCAGGATCTACAAAGAACTCAAACAAATCAGCAAGAACAAAGGAAATAACCCCATTAAAAAGTGGGCAGATGATTTGAATAGACATCTCTCAAAGTTATACAAATGGTCAACAAACAATGAAAAAATGCTCAACATCACGAATCACCCGGGAAATTCAAATTAAAACCACAATGAGATACCACTCAGACTGGACCAGTCAGACTGGACATTATCAAAAAACAATAAAAAAATAAATCAAAAAACAATAGATGCTATCACGGATGCAGAGAAAAGGGAACACTTATTCATGGTTGGTGGTAGTATAAATTAGTACCTCTATGGAAAGTGGTAAGGAAACTACTCAAAAAAACTCAAAGTGAATCTACTATTTGATCCAGCAATCCTACCGCTAGGTATCTATTGTAAGGAGTAGAGGTTGTTATATAAAAATGACACCTGTACCTGCATGTTTACAGTACAATTCACAAATGCAAAAATGTGGAACCAACCTAAATGCCCATCAACCTATCAGTGGTTAATAAAAATGTGGTATATATATATATATATATATATACCATAGAATACAACACAGTCATAAAACAGAATAAAATCATATCCTTTGTGGTAACATGAATGGAGCTGGAAATCATCATCCTAAGTAAACTGACTCACAAACCAGAAGCCACACACTGAATGCTCTCACTTATATGCAGGAGCCAAATGGTCACAAAGATGAAAATAATAGACACTGGGGATACCAATAAGGGGCAAAAGAGGAAGGAAGGTAAGGTTTCAGAAATTACTTTTGGGGCGCAATGTTAACTGTCTGGGGAATGGGCCACCAACATGCAATATGTCCATGTAATGAATATGCATACATACCCCTGAATCTAAAATTTAAAAAAAAAAAATGTATCCCCCATGGATAAGGAGGCATTACTATACTGTACTGCCACTACAATTCTTCTGTAGTAAATTAAAAATAAAATTCAGTAAGTGTGATGATTATTTCTCACTTGGCTATGTGTAAAATCCCATCACTTTCACTCTTCATTTTAATTTTGTCACCTAGTTCATATCACTACTATAAAAGTCCATCAGGCTTACTGGGAAATGCTTGAAACTTCCCACACAAGAGTTACTATTTTTTTTTTTTTTTTTTTGAGTTGGAGTCTCATTCTGTCTCCCAGGCTGGAGTGCAGTGGCACGCTCATGGGCACTGCATCCTCGACCTGCTGGGTTCTGGTGACCCTTCCTCCTCAGCCTTCCAAGTAGCTGGAACTACGGCATGCACCACCAAGCTTGGCTAATTTTTTGATTTATTGTAGAGATGAGGTCTCTCCAAGTTGCTCAGGGTGGTCTCAAACCTGTGGGCTCGCCCAATCCTCTCACCTTGGCCTCTAAAAGTGCTGGGATTATAGGAGTGAGCCAACACGCCCAGCCAAGAGTTACTTTTTAAGTATTCTACAAAGTAGACTCATTAATGAGCAAGTTGCTTGAAATCATCAGGTTTTTTTTTTCCCCAAACATTTAAAAAATCACCCTTTACCCACAGAACAAGCTATTTTTTGGATACTGGAGACAGTCTGTCTTATGTGTAAAGTTAAAGGAAGACATTTTTAAAAGAACATGAGCAGAGTTTAGAAAGCCAGCATTTTTATCAGCGTGAAATGGAATACCAATGTTAGAGAAAATCTCCTGATATCAGGATCCAGAAACTTCTCTGCTACAGAATAAGTCAAACATCCAAACATAACATCAGGAAATAACAAAGCTGTTAGCAGTTTTCTTGTCCATGCTAGGGAGACAAACTACAATCTGTCTTCCAGAAAAATACTACCTGGAAACTTTGAAAAAGATATTTCTGATAGTCTCCCAAAAGACAAAAATGGGTCATCCTAAGCTTTTACCAGACTTCAAATTTGATGGAGAAAATTGGCAAATAATTCCACCAATTGCAGTTTTCCCTAGCCTGTTTAGCTAGGTGTGATTTTTGCATTAGAAGTCAGAGGCATACATGGAGGGTTTTCCATATCCAGTTTTAATAAAAATATCAAATAGTTTTTTAAAGGAGTTTAAACTATTTTCAATCTATGTCAACAGCAAATAAATGTTCTGATTTTGCCACATTCTTGTCATCACTTGAGGTTATTACACACTTAAAATTTTACCAATTTCATGATAGGTGTGACACAGTTTCTTTCAAGGACAATTTTGCATTTCCCTGCTATATATGCATAAACGCTTATCTTTTAGAAATATAGGCATCTACATGTTTGCATTTTTTATCTTGTGCCCTATAAAAAAATGGTTTAATATATTATATGAGCATTAGCAATAAGATTGCATGAATATCTTATAGCGGCAGAAGTGTAATGAAATGCTTAAGAATGCAGACTCTTTTTTATTTGGGTTTCTGTTTGTTTATTGTTGGTGTACAAGAATGTCTTTTGCACATTGTTTTTATACCTGAGTCTTTGTCAAAGTCCTTTATCAATGCAGGGAGGTTTTTGACAGATTCTCCTGGGGTTTTGAGGTATAGAATCATGTCTGCAAAGACAGATAACTTGACTTCTTTTCCTATTTGGATACCCTTGATTTCCTTCTCTTGTCTGATTGCTCTGGCTAGGACTTCCAACACTACGTTGAAAAGAAGGAGTGAGAGTGGGTATACTTTAAAAAATGTGTTGGGGGGGAGAAAAATGTGGTACATATACATGATGGAATATTATGCAGCCATAAAGGACAAAATTATGAACTTTGCAGCAACTTGAATGGACTTAGTCTATAACACTGAGTGATGTATCACAGAACCAAAGAACTGAGTACCACATATTCTCACTCATAAGCAGACTCGAACAATTATGATAATACTATAAGAAAGAGATTGGCAGTAGTGGGAGACTGCCAAGGGAGGAGGGGCACACCTCATCAACAAGGGTTCCTGCATAATGAACATTTGTATACCTAATCCTGAATTGTACCCCACCTCTTTAAAATTAAAAATTAAAAACAAACAAAAAAGTGAATGCAGACTCTGTAGTCAGACTCCTTGGTTATCATGCCTCCAACTCTATCTCCATGAACTTGGAAAAGTACTTAACCTATTAACCTGTCAGTCTCACCTAGTTTTTAAAATGGGGATGATAACATACATAGCTCATAGATTTACTATGAGGATTAAGAATGTTATTATATAAAAAGTACTTAGAAGCATGCTTGACATTTAGTAAACAATATTTAAGAATTAACAAGAAACACAGAACATTTAATTAATGCCTCATTGTCTGAACATCCAATGGAAGACTTGGGAAAAAATGAACCTCAAAAGAGCTGAATGAGAGACATTTTGGATTACTTTCTCCAAATAATTCTGGTACCACAGACTACAAATAGATTGCCACTTTTATATATGACTTAGTTGCCTGTTTGGTTTCCAGCTAAATTGATAAAATATATTGGCGAGTAGTTCATTATTAATATGGTAAGCAGAAAGGATAATAAGTAGTTTAGTTATTGCTCTCTATGTTTCTTGCAAGTATCTTATGATATTTTTTAAAAATTGGAAAATAGTTAATTTGTAAATTTCATACATCGTCCAAAAGTCAAAATCTGGAATTCTCTGAGATAAACCAAAAAAATCTTCCTCCAGAGTTTTAAAAAAGTTATTTTATTTTTAAATAATTTAAAAAATTAGAAAATAGTAAATTCAAAAACAATAAATTTAATAAATATATTGTTTTGAATATTTAATTTGTTTAACTCATTAAGAGTATCTGCTTAATGATGCTTATTTATAAATTATCCATTTTAAAAACTAGATTTAAACCCAATAAGAGTGGACATCAACTACCAGTTTTCAAAAGGACTATTTTTTTAATGGACTGATGTCTGCATAGAGACTAATTTTTCCACTCATTCATCCATGTTTTAAATTTTTTTATATACTGAATGCATGCCCATATTTTGGAAAGAAAAGGATTACATTACTTATGTTATATTATTGATTTATAGTTGAGCAAAGCTAGTGAATATTATTAGGCTCATATCAACTGGCAAATCGTTCCAATCTCTCAAATAATTACTGCAGTGGCAAATTTTGTGTGTCACAAAAACTTTGCTGAGTGATAAAGAACCGAGACATTTAGTCAAACATTATTCTGGACATTGCTGTGAGAATGTTTTTGGATCAGATTAACATTTACATCGGTGGACTCTGAAATACGCAGATTTCTCTCCATAACGTAGGTGACCTTCATCCAGTCAGCTGAAAGCATGAATATAGCAAAAACCACAAGCAAGGGAGAAATGCTCTAGCAGACTTACTGTCTTTGGATTTGGTCTGCAACATAGATGCTTTCTGTTTCTATAGCAGGTGGCATTCATACTTTAACTGGAACATTAGCTCTCCTGGGTCTCTATCTTTCAGACCGACCCTGTGAATTTTAGACTTGCTGGCTCTCATATCACATGAGCCAATCCCTCATAATAAATCAGTCTCTCTCTCTCTCTCTCTCTCTCTCTCTCTCTCTCTGTCTCTCTTTCTCCCTGTCTCTCTCTCTCCACATATATATAGTGAAACATATATTTATTTTTATTCACACACAAATATATGTAGTCACATGTATACATTTATTTACTCAGATTTCAAAAGACAAACCCCAATTTAATTGTCATGTAAATACTTGTAAGTTTATGTCTTTTTAAATATTGTATTTTAATTTTAATCGACAAATGGTAGCTGTATATATTTATGGATCAAAAAGTGATGTTTCATTGCATGCATGCATGCATTATGGGATGATCAAATTAGGATAATTAACATATCTATTACTGCAAATGCCTATCATTTCTTTTTGTTAAGAATATTTAAAATCTACTCTTTTACAATTTTGAAATATTCATTGCTATTAGCTATAGACTTTTAATGAAAGTCATAAATATAATTCTTATTCATTTGTTATTTATTTTTATCTATAAATAATGATAGTTAATTGTGGTATTATATTCAAAAGAATAGTCAGATATTTCATTACCTATGTTATTTACATATTTGAAGATGCTACTTTCTGGCTTTTTTTTTTTTTTTTGAAAAAGCAGTAAAACATAAGCCATTCAATATAGGATGCATTCCAGGCATGCTTATTCAACTCCTACACACGAAACTCTTTAAAATGATCAAAAACAAGCAACAAGAGAAACACCCATGTATTTTTAATTACATGATAGAATTATTCTCCTGGGTATTCTTATTGTATCTGTTCTTTTGTTTCAATAGTAGTTGATACATTCAGAGAATTATTTATAAAATTGACATGATTGGAACTGTGGGATTGTGGCTAAAGGTCACTGTAGTGTTCCTGTTCCTTATTACACAGTGATGTTGATGATAGAATAAACCTCAAATTGTACTCATACCAAGATTTGAAACAACTGAAAAGAGATTTACTGGAAATGAGGTATTAAGGAGAATCAAGAATAAAGATAACCTTTCCTTGTCTTGAAGTCACCTGAGATTTGGTAAAGAAATTCCTTATTATCAGACAAAAATTCTGTGAATTGGACTACATAAAAATAACCACCCAAACTTTTGTCTAGATTACGTTTCCTCTCAACAGCAGACCAAATCGGAATCAGAAGAGTGATGATCCAAGATACTTTTCTACTTACAGTTAATTGGTCCATGACCCATGTTCATCTCTATCTAATTATTGAACAAAACAAACAAAAAGAAAATTAATGTCATAAATTAAGATACACTAATTCACACTTGAAAACAATTGGCATTTATGACTAGATATACACATTAAAGTAGCATTAAAGGAGATAATCACTTAAAATTATACATGGTATATGAATTTGAGTGTCAGGTTTCAGAAACATAAGAGTATTTTAGACAAATATTTCTAAACAATCTATAATAAATGGTGAAAATAAATTGCTTGTACAAATATCTTTTTAAAATAACCAAAAAGGTAGTTAAAAAGTTCTAAGGAAAAAAATGAAGATTGTATGGCAGGTTGTAGGAAATTAAAAGCGGTAATAAAATTATTGCATAAATTTAGAAGTATTGAAATTAGAAAAAAGAGTACTAAAATCCATTATTAGTATGTAGATATTTGAATAAATAAATAGAACAAAGAACGAACTGTAACAGAAATCATTGCAAAGAAAAGACATGAGATAGCAGAGAGTAGAGATACTAATACCTGGTACCTATGTAGCAGTTACAATGTTCTTAGTTAGCTCTGTCCTAAGCAGCTTACATATATTAACTCTTTTAACCATCTTCTGAGGAAAATTATGCAATTATTTTTACATTTCAGTAGATAAATTCAGTAGATACATTAAGGCACAAAAAGACTAAGTTATTTTCTGATCACATAGCAACTGAGTCATAGAGCTGTCCTTGATGCCTGCTCAGGCTTTCATGGAATGGGTGTTCCAATTGCAAACCTAAAATACATCTCATGAAGCAACTGTAGAGGTGACCAAAGAAATTAAATACACAGATAGTACTTGATTCTGAAATAAAAATTAAAAAGAAAAACAAATATAATACATTGAAGAAAATTTTTAAGTTAATTACTTATTGAATAAGTACATCAGACTTATGGTAGGATATATCTTGATTATGCTAGTGAACTTCAATTACAAACAAAAAACACCTATAACTACAAAAATAAAAATGTAATACACCTGCCAGGTATAATATCATTCTGAATTCAATTTTTCTTATAGTAAAAGGCAGTAGAATAAGCATACAGAATTAAATTTTTAAAATGAAGACTTGGATTTGAGCTTTTGTACTTTTTATGCAGGTAGAAGAAGGACATTGTTAATTACTGAAGAGTTTTTTTCTCTTGGGGAGAAAAGGACTAAAAAAATGAAAAATTCAACTAAAGCCCTAAATTACTATAAATAATTATACCTATTCATGAAAATTTATAACAAAGTAACTGGAAAACTAATGGAGAGGAAAATATAAGTATTAAGATATAAGTTTTTGTAATATCTCTAAAACTTTACATTTTATAATGCAAGAGGACCAAACACACACACAAACAAACAAATAAACAAAAAACCCAAAAAACAAACAAGGCTTGTAGTACAGGCTTCCCACACCAGGTAAGTGTTCTAGGAACCTGTAAGCATCAGTATAACAGTGTTGTTGTGAGAGTCTGCTTGACTTCAGGAATTTTGTTTTTTAGAGGTTCTTTCAGTGTGTTTACCCCTTTCATGATAGGTGATTGACAAGTGCACCTTCCCACCCTGCACCAAGTCTTCAGCAGTTTTTGACCAAAAACAGCATAATCCCTGCGCCCCACCCTCCCTATTCCCCTGATCTCACCCTGAGCAATGTTTTTTTTTGTTTGTTTGCCTGATGAAAAAGTTTCTCAAAGGGAAATGTTTTGCCAGTGTGGAAGAGGTAAAACAAAGAATGGCAGAATCACTAAAAAGCAACAAAATTGACGAGTTCAAAAACTGTTTTGAGTAGTGGAAGAGCATCTCGACATCTTTATTGCATCACATACAGAGTATTGTAAAGGTGACTGAAATTTACACATGTAAAAATAAATACACAATTTTTATGAATAAATTCCAGGTTTTGAGGGATTCTCCTTTGTATTAGGTATTTTATAGCCTTGAAATCTTCATTTTACAGGAATAAAGATGGAATGGAATACAATAAAAAATTTTGTCGCATTGACAGATAGAATGTTAACTTACAGGTAAAGAAAAAAACAGTCATATTAAATTACTGGAGTGGTAACACAAACTGCTAAGTTTGATTGTTTTTGAAAAGTACAATTTGATGGTAGAAGATTTCTCTAATAAATACTTATCAATGTTTTATAATTTTATATAAGCTGCATAAACTATTTAAAAATTAATAGATATAGGAAATGCTTCTGTAGTCAAAGTATTTAGTTCAAATTTTTAACGACCTTATGTAATTGACCCCAAGTTTCTATGTCTCCGATTCCTAATATGCAAAATAGTTATAATAAAACCATATATCTAAAAATAAAATACAACATAGGATTTGTGTTTGAGTACTAAATTAGTTTAAAAATGTAAATAATTTAGCACAGTAGCTGCACATAATTATCATACAACAATAGGTGTTATTATACCTACTTGTTTATTTTTCTTATTTTACTCCATTGTTTTTTAATGAATTAATGGTAAATACAAAGGTAAAAAGGGAAGGAGCATGGCATCTATAATACAGACTCTTCTCAGATTGCATTTCTGTGCTAGAACTTTTATTGTTTTGTTATAAAAACATACCATGATTTATTTATTCATTAATTTGTTGATGGACTTTTAGGTTGTTTTCAACTTTTTTGTTATCATCAGCAATACTGTTAAGAATATTCCTGTACATGCCTCATATATATGTGGGAGGTCTCTAGGGCAGCCATTCTCAATTCATTTCCTGACCACACACAGAAAATATCGTAAAGCATATAGATAAAGGAATGAGGCTGTTTATAGCCAGCAGTGGCCTGTCCAGGAACCCCAGCTGTCCCAAGATCTGCTTGGCCACACTTAGAATAACAATAAGGGAAGTTGTATTCTAGATATATATCAAGATAAATATATATTTTTAGCACAAGCGTATGTACAGTATATTCAGTTTTTTAACGTACTTCCACACTGTCCTCCAAATTTCATACTAATTTTTAAACTTCTACTAACAATATATGAATTATTGTTGTTCTACATTTCCACCTATATTTGGTCACTTGATATAATGTGAGACTTTTAATTTTTGCTCATCTGATGGATACCAAATGTTGTCTCCATGTGATTTTTTATAAAAAGTTTTATTTTAATTGACTTTTTACAGGGTGTGTACTATAGTTTCTCTTCGAAATCATACATTTCAGGAGAAAAGGTAAAAGTTGTTTTATTTCCAGTCCTGAAGAAAATCACATTCTGCAAGCTGATCCAACACTTTTCCTTTAACTCCAATTGATCCTCAATCTTCGATGGACAGTAACAAATTCACTATATTTCACATCATTCTACCTTAGTTCTGATCACTTAGTATCACCATTCAATATTTTATTACATAATTCAATCTCTCTGATGAATTCATCAATAGTTTTCCCACTGTTTTCAATAACTTGAATTTTGAAAACTGATCAAATGATTTATCAAGCTCTGTACACTTTAACTATGCATTTTGAGAAACGCATTTTTATTATATTTATACATATTTATGCATTTATTTATAAAAGTGTTTCGAGCAGTGGAAGAGTGTCTCAGTAGGCATATAGCATCAAACAGAAAGTCTTTGAAGGTGACTGAAGTTTAAACATGTGAGATTAAAAACACAATTTTTAATAAATCAATTACAATTTTTAGGGCATTCCCCCCTCGGATTTCTGAGATCTCTATTATGTCTCCTAGGTCTATGTGTCTATTTTTATACCAATATCATGCAATTTTGGTTTCTATGGCATTGTAATATATATTGAAGCTAAGTAGTGTGTTCCCTTCAGCTTTGTTCTTTTTGCTCAGGATTGCTTTGCTATTCAGGCTCTTTTTTAGTGTCATATACTGGTATATTGGTAGGAATTGCATTGACCATGTGGGTTGTTTTTGATAGTATGGCTGTTTTAACAATATTATTTCCTTCAATCCATTAACATGAAATGGCTTTCCATTTGTTTGTGTCCTCTTCAATTTCTTTCATCTGTGTTTTGTGAATCTTCTTGTAGAGTTTATTCACCTCCTTTGCTAAATTTATTCCTAGGTATCTTATTTTTTGTGCATGGCTATTGTAAATATTGCAAATAGAATTGCCTTTTTGGTTTCTTTTTGATTATTTCACTATGGGTCTATAGAAAAACCAGTATTTTTGTATGTTGATTTTGTATCCTGCAACTTTATTGGATTTGTTGATATGTTCTAAGAGTTTCATGGTAAGGTCTTTGATATTTTCTGAATATAAAATCATGTATACAGAGAGGAAAATTTAACTTTTTCTCCAATTTGAATGGCTTGTATTAATCTATCTTCCTAATTTCAGTGGCTAAGACCTCCAGTTTTATGCTGAATAGAAGTGGGGAAAGTGGGCATCCCTATCTTGCTCCAATTCTTAAAGAAAAGCTTTCAATTTTTCGCCATTCAGTGTGATGTTAGCTGTGGGTTTGTTGTATGTTGATCTTAATAAAGACACCTCATTTGTTGAGAGTTTTTATCATGAAGAGATATTGAATTTTATCAAATAATTTTTCTGTATCTGTTGATATAATCTCATGGTTTTTGTTCTGTGTCACATGGTTCTGCTGATGTGATGTATCACATTTTTTATTGAATATATTAAACCATTTTTGCACCCCGGTACAAATTTTACTTGATCTTGGCAAATTATTAATTTTATGTGCTATTGGATTCAATTTGCTAGCATTTTGTTGAGGATTTTTTGCATCTATTTTTATTATTGGTCTGCAGCTTTCTTTCATTGTTGTATTCTTGTTTGGGTATCAGGATAATGCTAGACTCATGAAATGAGTTAGAAATAATTTTCTTCTCTTGAGTTTTTTGAAATAGTTTAAAAAGTACTGAAATTGGTTCTTCTTTATATGCTTGGTAGAATTTGTCCGTGAATCTACCAAGTCCTGGGCTTTTTTGGAGGGGGAGGGAGAAATTTTATTGATTCAATCTCACTTCTTGTGATTGGTTTGTTCAGGGTTTATATTTCTTCCTGATTCAAGCTTGGCAGGTTATATGTTTCTAAGAATGTATCCATTTTCTCTAGGTTTTCAAGTGTGTTAGTGAATAGCTCCTAATAATAATGCCTGATAATTTTTTGTACTTCTATAGTATCAATCATAATGGCTTCCTTTTTATTTTATTTGTGTTTTACCCCACTTTTCTTGGTTAGTCTAGCTAGAACTTTATCAATTTTGTTATCGTCTCAAAGAACCCACTTTTTGTTTTGTTGATCTTTTCTATATTTTTAGTCTCTATTTTATTTCTGCTTTTTTATTTCTTTTCATTTTTTATTTTTCTTTATAATCACTTTATTGAGGTATGATTTTGTTCTTTTTTTGGCTGATTTTTAAAAAATTTTATATTGTGTGTTCTTGCTTTTCTAGTTCATCGAGGTGCATTATTAGAGTGTTTATTTTAAAATCTTTCCATTTTCAATGTAGGTTCTTATTGTTATATAATATCCTTAGCACTGCTTTACTCTATCCCATAGGTTTGTGTTTCCATTTTTATTTGTTTCGAGAAAGTTTTTGATTTCCATCATAATTTCTTCGTGTCTCAGTGGTCACTCAAGGGTATGTTGTTTAATTTTCATTTATTTGTATAGTTTCCAAAGTTCCTTTTGATTTCTATTTTTATTCCATTGTTGTCTGAGAAAATACTTGACATTAATTCCATTTTTAAAAGTTTTAAAATCTGGTTTTGAGGGCTAACAAGTGATTTATTCTGAACAATCCTCCATGTACTGATAAGAATGTATATTCTGCAGCTGTTGGACAAAATATTTTATAAATATCTGTTAGGTCCTTTTGGTCTAAAGTCCAGTTTAAATCTAATAGCTTTTGTTATTCAATGTCAGTTTAGATGAGCTGTCTAATGCTGAGAGTGCGGTGTTTAAATCTTCCATTATTATTGTAATGGAATCTATCTTTCTCTTCAGATCTAATAGTATTTGTTTTATCTGTCTTGGTGCTCACATTTTGGATGCACACATATTTAAAATTGCTATATCTTCTTGTTGGATTGATCAATTTGTCATTATATAATGCCTTTTAAAATGTTTTTGCATTAAAGTCTGTTCTGTCTGGTCTAAATATAGTTATTTTTATCACTTGTATTTCCACTTGCATGGAATATCTTTTTTCCATCCTTTGCAGTCTATATGTGTGTTTACAAGTAAAGTATGTTGCCTATAGGTATCATATAGTTGAATCATGTTTTTTATCCACTTAGTGAGTCTATATCTTTTATGTAAAGAATTTAATCCTTTTACATAAAAGATTATTATTGAGATGTCAAGTCTTATTTCTGTCATATTTTAATTGTTTTCTGGTTCGTTTATATATCCTTTGTTCCTTTCTTTTTATCTTACTGTTTGTCCCTGAGGTTTGGTGTTTTTCTGTAGTAGAATCATTTAAGTTATTTCTCTTACACTAATGATTTGTAAAATTTTGTGTGTATTCATAATGGTAAATGTCATCTTTCTGCCTCAAGGTTTAAATTTCCCTTAAGCATTTCTTGTAGGGCCAGTTTTATGGTAAAACATTCTTTTAGTTTTTGCTTCCCTGGGAAAGATATTATTTCTCTTTCATTTATGAAGGAGAACTGCTGTTCACAGTATCCTTAATTGACAGGTTTTGTTTGTTTAATTTTGTTTTGTTTTTCCAGTACTTTGACTATGCCATCCCAATCTTTCCTTACCTATAAATTTTCTTCTAAGAAATCTGATAAAGTTTTACTTATCTGTGACCAGAGGATCTTCTCCTACTGGTTTCTACAATTCTTTCTTTGATTGTGACTTTTGACAGTTTAAAAATCATGTGTTGTTTAAAAAGTCTTTTAGGGCTCTCTGAGCTTCCTGTATTAGATGTCTGAATCTCTTGTTAGAGCTGAGAGGTTTATAGCTATAATTTTGTTAGATTTTCTTCACTTCAATTTCTGGAATACACAAAATTTGAATATTTGGTTGTTTTGGGATGTCTCATATATCATGTAGGCTTTGTTTATTCTTATTTGTTCTCTTTTTTTGGTTGGTTGAGTTATTTCAAAAGACCTTTATTAGTTCTGAAATTCTTCTGCTTGATCTAATCTATTGTTGAAGCACTCAAATATATATTTATTTCATGTATTGAAGTTTTCAGTTACTGAATTTCTATTTGGTTGTTTTTTTAGATATCTTTTTGGCGAATTTCTTGTTGATATCTTGAATTTTGTCATTTTTTGTATTATTTATTTGCATTTATTGTATTTCCTTGAGTTTCTTTGATGAAATTATTTTGAATTTTTTCAACATTTTCTAATTATTTTAGAAACTATTTTCGAAAAATTATTGTAATCTTTTGGAGGTGTCATATTTCTTTGCATTTTTGTGTTCCTGATGTCCTTACATTAATTTCTGTGCATCTGGTGTAACAGTCGCATCTTCTAATTTTTAAATTGACTGTTGTAGAGAAAAACTGTTTTTTTTTCCCTGAAGTTGTCTATACTAATGGTGAGGAAGAGTATTTTAGCTTCGGTTCTGGATTCTCACAATAGTGTATTCTTCATATAATTTCATTGGTGTGTACTGCATCAGCGGTGTATATAATTTCCTCATTGGTTTGGCTCTGGTTTTTAGCTACACCACTGGCTGTGGCATGATTTTGTTGGGAATGGAATGCCAGGTACGCTAGTCCTCAGGTTCTGCTGGTGAAAATGGTGGGACAAGCATGCCTGCCCTTTGGCCACTGGGTGGCATATGTGGGCAACAGTGTTAGCAGATCCAGGTTGACCAACTCTTGAGGCTCCAGACAGCTTACTCTGGTGTCAGCAGTGGTGCAGTAGTCCAAATAAATTCGTGGATTCTTGGGCTTCTGGGCATTGTGTATATTGTGAGTGATGGAAGTGATAGTAGTAGGACAATTCTTAGGCTCATAGGTAGCACTCATTAATATTAGCAGTAGCTGTGGTGGAATAGTCAGGCCAGTCACCAGGTACCCAGGTAGCACTTGTGGCCATGAGTGGTGATATTAGTGGCAGGCTGGTTGGGTCTGTCTTCAGTTTTCTAGAAGGAGTGTATACATGCCACAGGTAGTGTAGTGGGCAGGGTGATCATGTCCCTGGGCACCATGCTGAGACACACAGTGAAAGGGTGTCGAGAAGGTTGACCTTGACCTCAGGCCCCTTGTGCTGTGCGAGGGTGCAGACTGTATTAGGCAGGGTAGGGTCATCTGTAGCATGTAAAGAACCAGATCTTGGGGTGCATACCAGAGCACAGAGGTCATGCTGCTGGTGGGCGTGGGACTACTGTCAGTAGTTCCAGGCTATGGGGCACACTCAGTTTGTCTCTCTGTGGCAGTAGTAGCCACAGCGGTTTGGTAAGGGAAGTCTGTACTTCATGTTAAAGCTTAGCAGCCCTACTGCTGGTGGAGGCAAGGTTAGTGACATGCTAGCAGGCAGATTTTTTTTTAGGGTTGTGCAATTTATTTATTTTTTTTATTTTAAAGATTTGGGGTTCACTTCAGGGTTAGGTACATATGTGGTACAGGTAAGGTTGGGTGCCCTTATTAATGTTATAATCCACCCCACTCCCGCACAGTGTCCCATTAAACAGCTAGATTTTTTTTTTTTTTTGAGTTGGAGTCTCATTCTGTCACCCAGGCTGGAATGCAGTGGCATGCTCATGGCCACCGCAACCTTGACCTGTTGGGTTCAGGAGATTCTTCTGCCTCAACCTGCCAAGTAGCTGGAACTACAGGCATGTGCCACATCGCCTGGCTAATTTTTTGGTTGATGGAAGTCTCACCAAGTTGCCCAGGGTGGGCTCGAACCTGTGGAATCAGGCAATCCTCTCACCTCAGTCTCCCAAAGTATGAGCTACTGTGTCCTGCTGGCAGCAGATCTTAATTTCTGAGTAGATCTCGCTTTTGCTCCCAGAAGCAGCAGAGAAAAAGAGATCTCTCCCTTTGGTTGCAAGACCAGGCACAATGGTTGTCTTGCTGGTGGGGCAGGGTGGTTATTCACAGTCCCAGACAGGCAGCTGTTAGGTTCTGGAAGTCACTTGCTGTTTGGTTCCTGGAAGTAGCAGTAGGGGCTGCAGTGTGTGTGAGGGGTAAGGGATCCTGACCTCTGGGTGAGGGTTGCTGGTGACAGCCCCAGAGAGGCAGCTCTCAGGGTCTACAAAGTAAATGCTTTAGTTTCCTTTGTCCCAGAGGCAGCCTCCTCAGTGGGTGTGCTGCATGGGCCCTTCTCTGGGAATCAGTGCCCTTCTGGGGACCCCACAGCACCATTGGGCCCAGCTTAGCTTCACATCACTGCAGCTCTCCAGATGAACTCTGGGGCATGTCGGTGGGAGTTCCTGGGATGTAACAATGTAGGAGCTGCTGAGTCCCAGGGCAGAATGCAGTCTGCTGAAGGTTGGGCTTTTAAAATTTGCATTGTGCTACAGCTGCTTAGGTCTTGGTGTGGGGTTGTGAGACCCAGAATGAGAAATGCCCTTACAAGATCCCCAGGCCACTACCCATACCTGTCCTAGGGCCTATGTGGGCTGATAACTCTCTTGTGGCTAAGATTGCAGTAGTCTGCAGTCAGACTGTGGACTTAATATGGAGCCTCTCTCAGTTCCCAGATAATCCTAGCCAAGCTGGTGACCTCATCTCTCTTTCCATGCCAAAAGTGTTTCCTGTGACTTCTCTGTTGACTTCAGTTCTCTCGTCAATGCTCTATTTGAGGTGTGAGTTTTCACGATTTTGACTCTTTTTCCTGGAGAAGGTGCATGTCCAAGTCCTCTAGTAAACCATCTGCTTGAGAAACATTTAATATATTTCTTTTTCCTTGGATGTTTATATTCAATTACCAGAAAGTGATTTTTTTGTGTGATAGCTATTTAACACTCTAAAAAAATATATATAAAATGTGTTAGTAGTGCATTAAATTCACTAAAGCATGTCTTGACAGAAAAAATAAAATTTAAACTCTCAAAAATCATCTGTATTTAATATCTAAATTAAAATTTCTTCAAAAGATAAAGTGAGGTAGAATTCATTGCGCTTGACATATCTCTGGGTTTTCTTATTGTTGTTGTTTACTCCTAGATATTTTTCACTTTTTATTGTTTAAGAGTATAGGTCCAAGACTTTGCTACTGCTTCTCAGTAGCATTTTATACATTTTGATTATTTTATTTTGGTTAGAGATGTTACAACACAGTTAAGCTTTCTCTTTCACTTCCACACTTTAACTATTTAGTGTCAACCTCTGAGAGAAAATGTTATTCTTTAAAAATAAGGAGAAAGTTTGTGTTTTTTTGTTCTTCTTCTAGTTAAACATTTTTGAACATCTTTTAGTGATATACTACTATGTGATCCTATATCTGGGGTGAGGTTTGAAGGCATGGCGACTGCACAACTCGTACAATAATTGGTAAGATAATGCAGATGTTATATCAGGAACATGGGATCTGTAGAAAACTTTACTTCAAGAAGAGTCAACCTCTGCATACTTTGAACCTAAGCTTTGTTTGAATGAATAATCTGAAAACGCCTCAAAGTGCCCTGACCTTCTACTTGAGATAAGTTTATAATCAGATAAGCAAACAATCTAGCCATCAGCTATTTGTGCGTATGGGTAAAATATTCTCAAAGCTGTGTTTAAATAAATCAACAAATGTGAATTGTGCCCCACATTTTTGAAATAAATAAATAAATAAGTAAAGGAATAAGCAACCAATTTTTCCTAGTAAAAATTATTTTTGTTAATAATTAGTAAAAAAAATTAAACTATTTTAGGCACGTAGTTGGACTAGGTAATATCTTTTTCACCTTCCAACCTTACTGTACTAATGAAAAGGGGTCCTGATTCAGTGTTTATTCACTTATAACGTGATACCATGATAACCTAAAATACTTAATTTTCCTGCCAATTAAGATAGTTCACTCTTTTCTCACCGTCTTGTTTGGTGTGGTAATAACTTTGTAAAAAAAAACCTTGTCCTCAGTTACAGGAATCAGTTTTTATCTGCAGAACCCTGTCTTTCCATAAAAGTCAAGGCAATTCTCTATTTTAGTGTTGCTCTATTTTACTGAACTCAATAGTTAAAAATGTTAGCCTGTTTTGACAGATGGCAACATCTATTTCTAATATAATTTTAATTTTCTGTGTCTCTGCTTGTGATTTAACTATAACTAAATGTGTCTATTAAAGTAATGTGCATATACTGGCATGTATGCTAGAATCACAGCTATGCACATTATCATGTGAAGTAGGAGTTCTGTCTCAGTGCTGTCTTATTGGGGGTAGCAGATTTTCACTTATTTGAAATATCAAAAGATCGGATTTTTGCAGATGAAAAAGTTTGATGGGATCAACCATGTAACCCATTGAAGCTGGACTGGTTTTAAAAAATTTGGTACATATACACAGTGGAATATTGTGAACATAAAGAAGGACAAACACACGGACTTCGCAGCAACTTGGATGAATGTAGGGTCGATCACACTCAGTAATCTATCACAGAAACAAAGAACAGAGTACCATATGTTTTCACTCATAAGCGGACCTTGAACAATTATCATAATACTATAAGAAAGGGATTGGCAGTAGTAGGAAACTGTCAGGGGAGA
Organism: Carlito syrichta; assembly: GCF_000164805.1. Lineage (NCBI taxonomy): Eukaryota > Metazoa > Chordata > Mammalia > Primates > Tarsiidae > Carlito > Carlito syrichta. The sequence goes on from NW_007255712.1 coordinate 825,489, forward strand.
GGGGTGAGATTGGCAGTTGAGGGAAATTGCTAGGGAAGGAGAGGGCACACCTCATCAACAAGGGTGCCTGCATAATCAACCTTTGTATACCTAACCCTGAATTGTTCCCCACATCTTTATAATAAATAAATAAATAAACAAACAAATAAATAAATAAATAAAATACGACCCAGGGGGGGAAAAAGGAAGAAAAGAAAAGTAGTTTATATGTAGTAATTCAGAAAAAAGGGAAATGATGATTGAAATTCACAGCTTCAGGTAAATATAATGACAACTCATCACTGAAGCTCAGTGTTAAGATAAACAAGTAGTTACAGAGTTATTCCAAAACGGCCTCCTATTCCAATTAGCTCTCTTCTTTCTCTGACGTTTGTCTGTCCTTCATAATCCCTGATCTAGATTCCTTACCTTAATCTCTTGTTAGTTTTTTCAGCTAATGTTTTTAACTTTTCTTAATTAGAAATACCTAAAATGCATTCACATTGTTGGATATTTGAGAATTTTTTGTGTATAAAATAAAGTTTTCAGATACGAATTTCTTTTCAAATTAATATTAAATAGGGATAATGGCTCTATTAGGAAACAGACCCTCATTCTTATCAAATGTTAGTCATAATTCTACAGACGTGCCAGTAAGACTAGGGTTTACAAGTCCAGAATTCTCTTGATTGGGTGCTGTTGGAATCTAATTTGATAATAATAGCAAAATTTCTTATTTGTCTCACAGAATCTAACAGTCCTTCCATTCAAATCTTGTCCATCTACGTATGAATCAAAACCAATGGAGCCAAAAAAAAAAAAAGTTAACTTTTGTTGAACCTAGGTTAATTATGTACTTTAAATTTTTTTTTTTTTGAAATTCAAAAAGACGTAAATATTAGGGAAAATAAGAAACATATTTCCATAGAAACTAAGTCAAGCATTTATCTATGGAAATAAATAAAATAAAACACAATTTAATTACATCTAATATATCAGACATTTTCTGAAAACAAGGTATTGAACTAAGACTTATTGTGAAGGGTAAATAAGAAGAATGCCATAATTTCTTCTGTTAAGGAAATTAAATCTAGTATTAGAGACTGATAGGCAAACAACTACTAGATTCTTATAATTGCTATAATGGATTTCATTGATAGAGAAGAACATAGAAAAATAATCCAACACATCTGACAGACTAGGTGCCCTCATTTGTTAAGTGAGTTTAATTAGTGTTAAGATAATATATATGATCAAAGTCAAAATTCTGAGAAGAACTTAAATACAGTTTAAGCCCCAGGGAGAAAAAAATCAAGTTTCTCTTTCTATGGAAAAAAAAGTGTGTGTGTGTGTGTGTGTGTGTGTGTGTGTGTGTGTGTGTGTGTGTGTGTGTAAAAGAGAGGGAAAGAAATAGGGGATGATTTAATGAACAAAAGTGCACCAGAATTAGAGATAGTGATAAATGTATGTCTGGAAACAAGAGAACACAAAAATAGCTTAAAGTAGAATATTATTGAGAAACTGAAGTTTTCTGTTAAAATGGTAAGATAATCTTTATATTTCACACTCCTCATTTCCAATAAAATCTGTACATTTATTATTTTATCTTATATGTCCATGTTTCCAGAACAAAGAGCTCCACAGGACTGTCCTTCTTTGAAGGAATACGCCTTTCTTAAGGCTCTTTTTTTTTTAGTCTTTCTGTTCTCAACAAAAATTGTATGTATATTTCATTCTGTTATATCATGCATCTACCAATTACTTGATAATTTATTTTAAGCAAAAATGTTTACTGTGTATTTAATATAGAGCTGTTAATAGACCAATATGAACACAACAGTAGGATCAGTTTCTGAGAATTCCTCTGTAGAACGGAAGAAAAAAGTTGTCGATAAAAGTATGTGTTTGTAGATTCTTTCTGGAAATAAGGATTACAAGTAAAATATTATTAGATCATCGAAAACTTCATAGCCATCTGACATCTAGTAAGTATTATAATCTTCAGTAAAGTTTTGAAAACAGGATCAGGGATGTTAAGCAAATTGTCCAAGGACATATGGCTAGTATTTGATAAAGAGAAAATTATATTCGGTTGTGATAATTTACAAATTCACAACAAATTCTGGTCTTTCCATGATTCTTTGTTTATATTTAAATTCTTGTTATCTTTTTTCAATCTTTTATATTTTTCTCCATACTTCCAGTCTAATATACATATGTATTTAATATCCTGTATGAAACAGGCACGGTGCTAGGCAATTGGGTTTATTATGTATACTTGCATGCTTGGTCCTTGGTCTCATGACACTAAGTTTCAGTACAGAACATGATGGAGTACACTGACATTAAACAATAACACAAATATATATTTACCATATACTTAAAGATATGATAACTGTCTTAATGACATTTAAGAGAGTTCCCATGGGACGTTCCATATAGTTTTAAGGATAGCAGATAATCTTTAAAACAGAAATATATTTACAGCCATAGAAAGGGAAAACTAAAGAGTCTATTCAGTTCCTATTTCTTTAATTTGAAGAAAAATAAGGAAATGTTACGTGCCATACATGGTAGTAGTGTTTGGGGTACAATGCTAAGAGCAATGCAACAAAATATTAAAGCAAAATAAGACTTCTACATTTGAGTATCTGATCTTTACATGTATGAAGGAGAAACTAACCAGCTGATCACATGGATACATATGGCATTCTAACATATATGCTATAATAAAAAGTACTTGGGTATTTGATTGTACCTAATACATGGAGAGACACAAATAGAAAACTGAAGAGAATCTTCCTTGAAACTAACCATACTACTACCTGAAGAAAGAAGATTTAAATACCTATAAGGAGAGACGTGAGGGAAATATCAAAAATAAAGGAAAAGGAGCTCAGGGTAGGTAAGGATGTGTGTTTTCAAAAACTAAATGAAGATCAATATAGATGATATGCAAAGGCAGAGATTGAGTAGAGGGGTTTTGTTTGTTTGTTTGTTTTTGTTTTTGTTTTGTTTTTATTGAGAGAACAGAAAAACTCCCACAGTGGGAGGGGACCCAAACGGGCTGCCTGAGTAGAGGTTCTTATGATTAAATATTATATAGTTAAAAAACTATCAATTGTGTGTGTCTGTATATCTAGGTTTGTGAGAAAATCAGTAAAAAACAGAAAAGTGATGGATGATGATGATGAGATTTGAATTTTAAAAAATGTCCTGCTTAAGAAAAAGGAAAGAATCTAAACACAGATCTTAAACCTTTCTCAAAATATAATACAAAATAGATCATAGACAAACTATGAAAAGAAAAACTAAAAACTTTGAAAAAAACACAGGGCAAATCTTGATGACCTCGAGCTATGATAATGATCGTTCAGATACATACCAAAAGCATAATCTATGAAAAAAATTAGTAAGTTGAAGGTCACTAAAATGTAAAACTTTTGCTCTGTAAAAGCCACTAAGAGAATGAAATGTGAGGCTACAAACTGGAGAAAATATTTGCAAAATCATATTTGTTAGCTAACTGATTGGTAGCTACATATATATGAAAAACCCTCAAAACTCAACATTAAGACAGCAAAAGAAGAATTAAAAGTTGGGCACCAGATATGAACAGACACCTCACCAAAGAAGACATATGGATGGCAAATAAACATTTCAAAAGAAGCTTGACATCATAAGCTATCAGGGAAATTAATTACAAACTAAAACAAAAACAGCAAATTCTATGTTATTTTAACTTGAACATCACTATCCTCGTCACTCCAAATTTGTGATAGCCTTGAAAACCAGTAGCCTAACAGTCACTGAAGGAAGCCAAATGAGTTTTTAAGTCCACCAAAAGTACCATCCAGAAAGAATTGTCACAAATTGATCTGTCTGGCAGCAAACTGGGAAAGTCCCAATTATGAAGCTGCCTTTCATTTTACTGGGGACTTAAAACACCAAACAGGGATGTGCACAAAGTCAGGACAGAGGAAATATTTGAAGAGAAAACGGCTAAGTATATTTCAAAATTGGCAAACATAATTTAAATTCAGAAAGCACAATAAATCCCATGCTAAGTAAATAAAATAAAAGTAAACCCTCATCCAGACTTATTGTGGTAATACTGTAGAGTGTAAAAGACAAAGAAAAATCCTTAAAGTATCCTGAGAGAGTAAGAGAGATAAATATACAGGAGCAACAATCAGAATAACAGATTTGTTAAGAGCAAAATTAAAGTCTATGGAATAATATTTTCAACATTATAAACTGAAACTGGTACTAATCTAGAACTGTGTACTAAGATAAAGATTTTTAAAGAACTACAGGACTATTAAGATATTTTCAAATGAAGACAGATAGATGTGTGTATGGTGTGGAGGAGAGAGACAGACAGAGAGAGACAGAAAAGAAAGAAAGTTTCCCTGTAATGTGTAGCACATTAAGAAGAACATTAAACCCAGGTAGGAAAAGACATAGTGGGAAAAAAATAAACACATAAAAAACCAGTGAGTAAAACTAAATATTTAATGAAGAAAAATAATAATTGCCAATGTTAATTTATAAAGTAGATATTTTAGGTGATTCTAGAAAAACTGGAATAAGCAGTTAAATTATGTTTTCTTATATTATACGGTATAACAGTGATAGTGATAAATTTTAATGTTAGTTAAGACAATAAGTTAGAAGAAAATTTACATTGTAATAGTTAAATAAACTTAAGTGGATATATAACTTTGAATCTAATTTAGGAACAATACAATTAAAGTAAACTATAATTTCAAAAATTGAAAAGGAAGAAAAGGTCATACAAAAGGCAGACTACACTGAAATCTTAAAAATAATTCATGAGATAAATTCAAGCATTTCAGTGGTAATAAAAATATATTAATTTTTTTCAATTAAAAAGTAAAGACTGTCAAATTTGATTTAAAAAGACATGGTGAAGTATATTCAGAGGAGAAATTCAATATAAAGTTTTCTAAAAATAGGTGGAAGTAAAAGAAGAAAAAAGATATACCAATAAAATGAAATAAAAGAAAAAGTGTGTGTATTATATAGAGATGATAATGTATGTGGTATATGGTGATATATATTTGATGATAAATTGATACAAAAATAATTATTTGAAATCAAGTGTCCTGCCATGTTATGATAAATTCACAATTAAGTAGGAATGCACAGTAATTCTAAATATGATTCTTTTACATCTTTGTCAAAAGTTTTCCCAGATTTATGAGAAAAAATTGACAAACCATAACCATAGTAAGAGGTATTAAAACACCAGCATTTTTAATGATGAAAATAGAAGATAATTTTAAAAAATCTCATTCATTCAAATTTTAATCATTGTCAAAACGTAACTATGCACTAGGAAGCAAATAATTTTAAAAATAAATTTTAGTGACTGGATATCAGACATATTATTTATCTAACCACAAGCTAAGGCTGAAAATCAAATAGAAAAATATTATTATATTAATTAATATGTTTCCAAATTAAAAACATATTGTAAACAACACAAAAGTTAAAAAATAGAGTAATAACAAAGTGGGCTATTCCATAGCCAAGAATAAGAATTAATAAAAACCTACACTCTATTAACTTGTAGCATGCAGTTTAAGCAGTGTATTGATTGAAATATGTAGTCTTAAATGCCCATGTTTTAACATTAGAGGGCTGAACATGAATGAGCTTGGCATCTCACACAAGGTGAGTAAAAAAGCAAGTAATAACATATATGAAAAACGACATTTCAAAATGAAAAACAGGGAAGATTTACAAGCCAAACTGTTGTTATTATTTTGTCACAGTCAATAAATCTGTAGGAGACAGTGATATGAAGCCACAACACACTATAGAGAGTTTAAGCCCATCAAGATTCTGCCTCTGAATGGTTTTGCTCTCTGACATTTATGGGAGCAGTTTGAGAAGCTGGAAACTTCAGCCAAATTATCTCTCTCTTGATATAGAGGTAAACAAAATGCTCTAAATGCCGTCTGACTTCATAGTCACCCAGATAAAATTTTAGATACTTCCCCACATCTCTTGACTCCTTCTTTTTTTGTTGTTTTGCAATTGTTTATTCATTTTTTACTGGTATTCAGGCATTTAAGGAATAAGCCCCTCGCAGTTGTTAGGACCTATGACAGAGTACGTGTCATTGGCAAGACTAAAATCCATATGTTCCATGCTCTGAGTACATTCTAGTGATACTTGTCCTCTTCTAGGAAGTCACACTTCATAGCTTTTACTTCTGCATCTAAACTCACTCCCAGGCTAATGGCTAATAATAGTTTCTCAAAACTGAGTGTATAGTTAAAATGTTACTTCACTTTTCAGAGTCATTCACATTCAAACTTCATCTTTCATGGTAAAATTAAAAGTTTTAATCCCTCACAATGTACATTACAATAAAAAGTTTAGCTTTTTAAAACTTGAAAATCAATGTGCACGTCTATCTTATTAAGATTACTTTTACTCAGGTGTCTCTGAAATATTAGCCTAGATTCCTAAATTCTGGAAACTTTGTAGAGTAGGTTCAACAGAGTCCTCAGTTTTTTCACATATGATATTATAATATATGGCTGAATGTATAATCTTGTAAGTATAATCTTATAAATATACAGTTAAACAAAGTTATATATGGTTCTTTATAACTTCAAAATCGTATTAACAACAATAAAAGATTCAGTGTATCTGTTTCTTTGTTATATCTACTTCTTGGTTAGAAAACAAAAAAGCGAATCAGTTAGAAAATATAACAAAATATGTGTCTTTAAAAATAAGATTGTGAAGCCGGGCTGGGTGGCTCAGCCTGTAATCCCACGCCTTTGGGAGGCTGAGGTGAGTGGATTGCCTGAACCCGCGGGTTCGAGACTCGCCTGGGCAGCGAGACCTCATCTCTACAATAAATCAAAACATCAGCCGGGTGTGGTAGCTCACGCCTGTAATTCTGGCTACTCGGAAGGCTGAGGTGGAAGGATCGCCGGAGCCCAGGAGGTCGAGGCTGCGGTGGCCGGGAGCAGCCACTGCACTCCAGTCTGGGCGACAGAGTGAGACTCCAACTCAAAAAAAAAAAAAAAAAAAAAAAGATTGCGGTGGCTAAATCCTCTTATGATTTAACTCAGGCCAGAGATAATAATTGAGTGGGCATTAGTACTACTGATAAATAGGCAAATTGATAACAATGATGGCACTTGGTCTGTAAACCTATTTTGTCTAAAATTCGATTTTTATTTTAAATCTAAAGAATTTAATCTAAGTTAATGTTTAGAAATATGTAAAATGTAATTTTCTTAAATATCCTTATAAAGAGTTATTAGAAATTTTAATTGCTTAAGTAAATAGGTTAGTTAACTTGTAATAATTTTTTTCTTGTATGATAGCTATGTTTATCTGCCTGCAAAAGTAAAGTATTTTACCTATACTTTTAATAATCAGATTAATGTATATCTGGGACTTTGTTACTTTTGATAACATTTTCATGTTTTTAATTCTTCAGAAAAAGTTTTGAACTAATACTTTATGATAGTTTAAAAGCTAATAACTATAGTGGTTAATACATTAACATTTTTGTTTAGAGGATTTAATATATGCATTTAAAAATATTTGCAGTTCTTTATGCTGTTTTATTACTTTAAGTATTCTTACTACTAATAAACACAATTTTAAAATATCAAAGATATCTTAACTATCTTCCTTTAAAAGTACATCTAATATAACTATTTTAAATATAAATTACAACCATATCTGTCAAATTACATAGCACATTCCTTAAGGAACTAGGAGGCATCAACCTGCATTGTTCTTCAATTAAATATGTTAGTGTCATAGGTATACCTTATAAGTGTTTTTAATTACAATATTGTTATTAAAGTTCATTACAAATGTCTCTGATTAAAAATTGGAAAAGATCACAGAGACAATTTGATTAATATTCTTACACACAAAATATCTGTAGACAACATGAATATAAAGTTTGCCCTTGATCACATGGCCAGGTAAGGCTGGAACCAGCACTTGTAAAGAGCTTCTATTTGAAACGCAATTTAAAAAACATCATTATATGCATTTTATATCATGCATTTTCCAAAATGGAATGATTAATAATTAAACTTTTAGTTAGATAAGGAGAGGCCTACTTAATTATAGGTAGATGCTTATGTGAATACACAGTGCTTATGCATTAGTGATACCTTAGATACTCCAGTTCAATTATCTTCATTCTTAGATGAAAAAATATTTATTGCACACAGTACAGTAAGTTCTCTACATACAAACTTTCAAGCTGTGAACCTTCAAAGATGTGAACACATGTTCACATTATTCTAGGAGGACCTGTTGGTTTTTGAGGCACAATACCTTAACGTAGACAGAGTGAGACTCCAACTCAAAAAAAAAAAAAAAAAAAGTGTAATTATTCTTACATGTTTAAACTTATAGCTTTGTTTCTTTTTTTTTTTTGAGTTGGAGTCTCACTCTGCAGCCCAGACTGGAGTGCAGTGGGCGCTCCCGGCCACCGCAGCCTCGACCTGCAGGGCTCCCGCGATCCTTCCGCCTCCGCCTCCCAAGTAAGCTGGAACTACAAGTGCGCACTACCACGCCCTGCCCCGCTAAGTTTGATTTATTGTAGAGACGAGGTCTCGCCCAGTTGCCCAGGCGGGTCTCGAACCCGCAGGCTCAGACAGTCCACTCCCCTCGGCATCCCAAAATGCTGGGATTACAGGCTGAGACACTAAGCCTAAACTTGTCTAAACTTGTCTAAACTTGTCACTTTCAAAGTACTCCATTTGATGCAATATGTCTATTACGATGCTTTTTTCCATCACACAAAATAGTTTTCAAACTCATCAATTTTGATGGTTTTTTTTTTGTGATTCTGCCATTTTTTGCTTCACCTCTTCCACATCAGCAAAACATTTCCCTTTGAGGACTTTTTTCATCCAGGGAAGCAAACAAACAAAAATCTCCTGGAGTGAGATGGTGTGTATAGGGAAAGTGTGGTATGGAGGTCATGTTAGTTTTGGTCAAAAACTGCTGAACACTCAGAATGGTGTGGGCAGATATGCTCATAAATTACACATCATGAAATGGGTAAATGTATTGAAAGAATCTCCCACCCACCCCCAAAAAAGTCACTTAAGTCAAACAACATCTCACAAAATGATAGCCGGGACACTAATGACATTGGGTTTCTAGAACACTTAACAGGGGAAGCCTGTACTACAGGGAACCACCCTCCAAAAGATAATTCTGGTTTATTTGAGGGAGGTCTCCCTCATATATATATTATGTGTGTGTGTGTGTGTGTGTGTGTGTAAAATATTGCTAGAGCAAAAGGAGAAAAGTTAAGTCACCGAAAAGGAATCATATATTATTGACCTGAAGATTAAGTAACCAATACACTAAAGTCACCTTCAGATAAATGACAATTGTTTTATTAAAATATACCAAAATAATTATAAGAACATTAAATAATTTAAAGGTATGCAAAAGATAACGTTTTAGTCAGAACCAAAGTACAAGATGCCTGTGCACTTGCACAATGCAGAAATTCACTCTATGACCAGTTGGATGAATATTTCTCCAATTTCTACGGAGAGTCTGCCAGGTAAAAATAGTCCCCATATGCATAATATTTCAGACTTTCTTGTTGAAAGTGCATATTATAAACTAAAGCCCACTCTATTGTCTTCTACATCCTGCTTTTAGTTCTATCCTTATAATGTTAGCAACTAAATCATTTTTCAGATTGCAGCTCTGTAATATTTGAAAACACTTATACTTTCTTCTCTCAGACTGTATAATATGAATATCTTTAGTGCCCATGGTTGCTTGCACACCTGGCATCTATTCTCACCTTTTTTCTTCATGATATAACTTCAATTTTGTTCTATTGTCTACTTTCATCCATGCAGTTCATGTATGTCAAGAAAAATCGGTACCATCCACAGGTCCTGAGTTTTGCTGTTACCAATCATAGAAATTCTAGTCCCTTTGACAAAGACACATTCAGAAACCTATGCTGAGGTCAATCAGCACTTTTCACTCACTTGACCAAAATTATTGATTCAAGGTTGGATACCAGAACTAATCCCAGTAACAGGGAAGTGAGTAAGAAAGCATCTATTATCACTTATGGTTGAAAAATGTTATGAGCAATAGAGGAACCAACCTCATTGGTTGATTACCTCAAGTATGAAGTCAAGACCATGACATTGTTGAACAAGTGACTGATTCAAAGACTGAAATTTGCTCTACCTCTAAACTTCAGCTGGGTACGTTTACAGGCTAAAACCATGTAAGATATTTTTTCCCTGTTACTTTTAAAAAATGTGTGTGTGTGTGTGTGTGTGTGTGTATCACTTCTGAATAAAGAGAATAAACTATTAGCATTTGTAAAAAGAGATAAAGAAATACAACTTTATTTTGAAGACAGAATACGCTTCAGGAAACAAGTAATGGATTAGTCAGTGTAAAGATCTCAGAAAGTGGAAGAAGAGGGATTTCTGGCAACATGATGATGGAACAGGTTGGACTGTGAGTGTCTCTGCAAAAACGAGTGTCCATAAAGACTCTTTGAATGAGTGGGTATGTGCTGGTGAGTGAGTGAAAGTTTGTCTGAGAGGAGACCGGGTTCATACACCCGGGGGCTTTCTTCTAGAGGTGACTACAACCCACCCTTGCCCTGAGATTGGAGACGCTCGTGTCTGTAAGATTGTCTGTTGTTCTTGGAACTCTTCTGAGAAAAGCCTGCCAAATACTGCTGATTCTCATCACCTGGAGCCTGGCCCACACCATCAGCTGTGACAGCAAAGTGGCTGGAGCCCTGGATCTGGGGAGAGAGAAGTCAGGGAATGCCGGAGAAGAGCCCCACCGTCAGTGAGAAAACACCGGGTGGAGTCATTTTCTCTATCCTGAGACAAGGAAGAGATCTGCACTGCCCCACCCAGCTCCACCCAACCTCCAGCCTGGGACCTAGAGAAAATCTCATCAAACTCAGAGAGATAGCTGTCCTTCCCCCACACTGGGAACAGGCAGAGACTCATCAGTTCTAAGTAGGAGACTTGACAGCAGCAGGCCAGAAGAGTCTAGATCTGATCCACCTTCCTCCCTCAGTAGTCCTTGGGACATCTGACCTGTGCTGAGAGTTACTCTGACAGTCTGCACTGAGAGCATGGGGGCGTGGCTGAAGACAAGAGCGGAGAGGAAGTTGAAGTTGCAGGAACTGACTCAGAGTGAGTTTTTATGGTTGTTGTTTTGTTTGTTTGTTCTGCTTGATTTTTTGTTTTTTTAATTTTGCTTTTCTTTTCTTTCTGTTTTTCATGATACTTTTGTACTCGCACTGTTTCTGTTATTTTATTGGTTTTTTTTTTTAGACTTCCTGTTTGTGTATGGATATTTTCAAGGGACAGTACATCAGTAGGGGCATTTTAGTCAGTTTGTGTGTTTGTATGATTGACTATATGTTTTGTTTTTTAAATATTTTCTGTCTTTGTTTGTATCTCTTTTCATTTGTTTGTTGGTACACTTGTCTATTTTCCCGCTTCTTCTCTCTCTCCATTTTCCTCTCAATTCCCTCTTTCCTTTTTATATTCTTTTCCTTTTGCTTACCTCATTTTTGCTTTCAGGGGGCAAAACTATACACCAACTGCATGGACAGATTATAAGGCAGTGGGAAGTGGATTCCAGGAGGTCCACACATCTATCAGTGGATAATGGGATCTGCAGATAGTTTCTAAATCACAGCTCCCCCCTTTAAATCTCAAAACTGCAAAAAGTACAGCCCCCAACCTACAGTCCAGCTTCAGAATTGAACAAAGCCAGAGGATCCAAATAAGGAAGAATAGAAGACTGAGCAAACAGAAGTAAAAGCTACCCACTCATCCCTGAACAACAGAATTAAAGAGTTTAAAAAATGGAGAGGAAAATATACCAAAAGAAGAATATGAATCTCACACAGACCCCTGGGTGGTCAGGCACTGAGAATACAGACCTCGGAATACAAACAATGAAGAGCCACCAGAATGACTGGTCTCAAACCACAAACTCAGATATCAAGACATTAATTGATAGAATAAATAGAATTGAGAAGAGAGAACTGGAAAGAATGAAGGAATTAATAACTCAGATAATAGCAAAAAAAAAAAAATACAGTGAATAAAATAAATAACAAGTTGATAAACCTGGAAAGCAGACTTAGCCAAGCAGAAGAAAGAATCTCAAAGCTTGAGGACCAAAATATGGAACTAATCCAAACTGTTAAAAACATAGAAAAGAAGCATAAAAAGATAGAACAAAACCTTTGCGAGATGAATTGTTATTTCAAGAGACCGAACCGAAGATTAATTGGAATTGCTGAGGCAGATAGACTGAGACCAAACTAGAACAAAGATTCCATGAAATTATACAAGAAAACTTCCCTTATCTCATCAGTGACATGACCATTCAAACACAAGAGATTCAGAGAACCTCTATGAGAAAACAACTGAGAAGACCAATGCTAAGACATGTAGTAATTTGCCTACACAAAGTAAGTATAAAAGAAAAAAAATCCCAGAGGCAGCAGGAGAAAAAGGTCAGACTATCAACTGAGGAAGAACCATTAGAATAGCAGCAGACTTATCTATAGATACACTTCAGGCTAGGAAAGTTGCAGCCCAATCTTCAAAGTTCTCAAAGATAAACAATTTCAACCAATAATTACCTATCCAGCTAAACTAAGCTTCATCAGTGAAGGAGAATTAAAATCCTTCCCAGACATTCAATTCCCAAGAGCCCACACTCCAGACCAGCTCTACAAGAAACACTTAAGAAAGTATTAAACACAGAAGAAAGGAAAACAAGAATGACAATACCCTTCACAAGAATGCAGGAAAAGGTTTAAAAACACACATGAATCAATCCAAAATTCAAAAGAAAGACAATAAACAAAGAAAAAGCAGTTAAAATAACAAAATCTATGAGAACCAAATGACAGGGATAAACTCTCACTTCTCAATAATTAGCCTGAATGTGAATGGACTAACTGAAAAGACATAGAATGGCAAAATGGATAAAATGTCATGAGGCAACAATATATTGTCTCCAAGAGATTCATCTCATCAGAAAGGATACTCACAGACTGTAAGTAAGAGAATGGGAAAAAAATATTAAGGCAAATGGAACACAAAAGAAAGCAGGAGTTGTAGTCATAATCTCAGACAAAATACCCTTTAAGCTATCCAAAAGTTAAAAAGATACGAAAGGTCACTATATAATAATAAAATGCTCAATCTATCAACAAGAAATATCCATCTCAGACATAAATGCACTGACCAAAGGAGCACCAACTTTCATAAAGCAACTTCTAGGTAAACTAAAAAAGATATTGACTGAGATATCATAGCTGAGGACTTAAATATTACACTCACAACCCTAGATAGATCATCAAGACAAAAAAAAAAAAAAAAACCAACAAGGAGATCCAGGACATCAAAATGACACTTGACCAATTGGACTTAACCTACAGAACACTTCACCCAACAACCACAGAATATATATTCTACTCATCACCACATGGAATGTACTCTAATATCTACAACATCCTCAGTCATAAATGAAGTATCAACAAATTCCATAAGACTGAAATACTGCCATGCACTTTCTCTGACCACAGTGGAATAAAAATAAATTTCAACACCAACAAAGTTCCCCCAAAACCTACAAAGACATGGACACAGAACACTACTAAACAACTCCTAAATCAACATGGAAATGAAAACAGAGGTTAAAAGATACCTGGAAACAAATGAAAATGAAAAAAAATCTTACCAAAACCTCTAGGATGCCATGAAAACAGTACTAAGAGGAGAATTTTTAAAAAAAAGAGAGAGAGAATGAAAAAAATGGAATGATCACAAGTTAACAGCCTAACAAATGACCTAAGGGAGCTGGAAAAGCAAGACCACCAAAACCCTAACTTCAGCAGAAGAAATCAGATCACCAAAATAAAAGCTCAAATTTGGGACATAGAAGACAAAAAGATAATGCAAAAAGCCAATGAAACAAAAAGCTTGTTCTGTGAAAGAGTAAACATGATTAATGGACCCCTAGCCAGACTGACCAAGAAAAAGAGTGAAAAAGCCTAAATAAACACAATCAGAAATGCAAAAGATTAAGTCACAACTGACCCTGAAGAAATACAAAAGATCATTAGAGACTACTACGTACACTTGTATGGAAACAAACTCGAAAATCTAAATGAAATGGAAGACTTTCTTAGATCAAACAAATCCCCAGGTTGAAACAAGAAGCAATTGAGACCCTAAATAGACCAATAACAATCCAGGAAATTGACTATGGCATAAGAAAACTACCTACAAAAAAACAAAAAAAAAATCGTGGACAAGATGGCTTTCCAGCAGAATTTCACAAAACATACAAGGAAGAACTGATTTTAATTGTATTGAAAGTATTCCAGGCAATTGAGAAAGATGAAGCTCTCCCCAAATAATTTTATGGAGTTAACATCACATTGAAACCCAAGCGAGGTAAAGAGCCAACAAAGAAAGAGAACTACAGGCCAATTTCCTTCATGAACATGGATGCTAAAATTCTCAGCAAGTTCCTAGCATACTGGATCCAGCAACACATTTCAAAAATTACCCACCATGACCAAGTAGGTTTCATCCCCGGCATGCAGGGCTGATTCAACATTTTTAGGACCCTAAATGTACTTAAATACATCAACAGATGTAAAAACAAAAGTCACATGATTATATCATTGGACATGGAAAAAGCTTTTGATAAAATTTAGCACTCCTTCCTGATAAAAACCCTCAAACATCTAGGCATAGATGGAACATGCCTCAAAATAGTAAGAGCCATCTATGAAAAACCCACAGCCAGCATACTGCTAAACAGACAGAAATTGGAATCATTTCCCCTGAAAACTGGAACAAGACAAGATGCCCACTCTCATCCCTCCTTTTCAACATAGTTTTGGAAGTCCTAACTAGAGCAATCAGACAAGAGAAGATCAGGCCTATGCAAACAGAGAAAGAGGAAGTCAAATTATATCTCTTTGCAGACGACATGATGCTGTAACTTGAAAACCCAAGAATATCTGTCAAAAATATTTTGTACTGATAAAGGACTTTGGCAAACTCCCAGTGTAAGAAATTAATGTGCAAAAGACAGTCATATTTCTATACATCAAAAATACACACACAGAAACCCCAATAAAAAACACAATCCCATTCACCATAGCCACACACAAAAACTGAAATACCTTGGCATCTTCTTAACCAGAGATGTGATAGAACTTTACAACGAAAAATATAAAACACTGCTCAAAGAAATGAAAGATGATACAACCAAATGGAAAAATATTCCATGCTAATGGACTGAAGAATCAACATTGTTAAGATGTCCATCCTATTCAAGGCAATCTACAGATTTAATGCAATACCCATTAAATTACCAATACCATTCTTCTCAGACCTGGAAATGGCAATACAGGAAATTCATACAGAAACATAAACAACTGTGAATGGCCAAAACAATCCTCAGCTAAACAACAACAACAACAACAAAAACACAATGCAGGAGGCATCTCCCAGACTTTAAATTTTATTATAAAGCTACAATAATCAAAACATGCTGCTATTGGTACAAGAACAGGCATAGAGACCAGTGGAACAAGATAGAGATTCCAGAAGCAAAAACTCAGTTTCTCAACCAACTCATCTTTGACAAAGTCTCCATCACCAACCACTGGGGAGACAAGAACCTATTCACTAAATGGTGCTGGGAAATCTGGCTGACCACATGCAGAAGATTAAAACCTATCACCATACACAAAAATCAACCCTAAATGGATCAAAAACCTAAATGTAAAACTTCATACTATAGGAACCTTAGAAAACGCAGGAGACACCCTTATGGAAATTGGAACTGGCAATGAATTCCTGATCAAAACCCCAAGTACCCATGCCATAAGATATAAGATAAGTGGGACATCATAAAACTGACAAGCTTCTGCAAAACCAAAGAAACCATCAAGAGAGCAAGAAGACAACCCACACACTGGGAAAAAATATTTGCCAGCTCTATGTCTGACAAAGGCCTACCACCTAGGATCTACAAGGAACTCAAACATGCAGAAAAGAAAAAAAAACAAATAACTCTATTACAAAGTGGGCAAAAGATAGAATAGACAGTTCTCAAAAGAAGACATACGAGCATCCAACAGATACATGAAAATATGCTCAGCCTCACTAGTCATCAAAGAAATGTAAATTAAAGCCACCCTGAGATACCACCTAACTTCAGTCAGGATGACCATCATAATAACTCAAAAAATAACAGATGCTGGAGAGGATGCAGCAAAAAGGGAATACCTTTACACTGTTGGTGGGAGTGTAAACTGGTACAGCCTCTGTGGAAAACAGCGTGGCGATTCCTAAAAGGCCTAAAAATCGACCTTCCACTCGACCCTGCAATCTGCCTCCTAGGAATATACCCCGAGGAACTCAAATCACTCTATAAAAAAGATGTCTGCACATGTATGTTTATTGCAGTATTGTTCACAATAGCAAGAACATGAAACTAACTGAGCTGCCCATCGAAAGAGGACTGGATTAAAAATGTAGTATATACATATAATAGAATATTGCGCAGTCATAAAGAAGGACATAATCATGAACTCCTCAGCAACCTGGATGGACTTAGAGGCTGTAATACTGAGCGATGTATCACAGAAACAATAAACTGAGTATCACACGTTCTCATTCTTGAGCGAAGCTTGAACAATTATCACAATACTATACGAAAAAGATCGGCAGTAGCAGGAAACTGTTTGGTTATGGGCGCGGTATTGGCAGTAGTGTGAATCTGCTGGGTGGGGGGGTTATAGGTGCGGTATTGGCAGTAGTCTGAATCTGTTGGGTGGGGGGGGACACTTCATCAACAAGGGTATCTGCATAATGAACATTTGTATACCTAACCCTGAATTATACCTCTCATCTTAAAAACAAAACAAAGAAAATATTGGATGAAATTGGAGGAAAATTCACAAGTCATTTAATCAATCAACATAATCATGTAGAAAACATTTTCATATTTTTCTATTGGTGACATTTTTCCCACATTAGACATTCCATAGAGAGACCTATGAGTGTATGAAACGTAGAGGCGACACGGCCACTATGGAATTTTACACTCACTTATTTATTTCATAAATGTTATTTATTTGGATTAAGATATTAGGAGACCTTGGTAAAAATTTTAAAACGTTATCATAATGAAATAGATGTATTGCTCAGCAATCTCTGTCCTTAAGTCATATTAACAGTCAAATTAACTAGTCAGTCACTTAGCTTAAATGACAGCCCACAAGAGGAAATCAACAATACCTTGGTTGCATTTTTTTTTCTAGGCCCATCTCTTTAACTAAATACGAATGCTTAAAAAGTATTGTGGATTTAGAATTAAAAATATAAATGACTTGGATAAAAATGCATTATGATTCATTTACTTCAAGAGATATGAATTTCTCATATCAAGAAGCCAGGACATTATGTTAATGTAGTGTCTACTAAAAACATAAGATTCTACACTTTCTTTTAGAATTCCAGTAATTTTTAAAATTATATGTATTTGTTTACTGTCTATGAGAGCCAACTATATTTAGATAATCATTTAAGGTTTGACATCCTTCTCCTGGATATGAATATTTTTCATTCATAAACACTTTAGTGTACTTCCAAAGTTTTAGTTTGATTTTGCTCTTCCCATGACTGAGCAAACAGCTCATTTGCTTTTCAGAGTCTAATGTTTTTGTTGGCAAATATCTTCCAGTTTTGGGTTTTATTTTTTCATTGCTCTTATTTGTGATCATTGGAAATGATACATTAAAAATGAAACTGTGTTTCTAACCAATGTTCTAAAGAGAAAAACATATATTTTTGTTTAAAGAGTCAAGTTCATGAATTTTGTTTTTTAGTGCTACTTCCTAAAGTTTCCCAGGTCCTTAGAAAATGAAAACAACAAAAAAAAGAATTTAGAATTCCTCAGAATAAATCTTCCTTTTTAGTACTTTTGAAAATGGATAAGTAGAAACTGAGTTATTCATTTTATTCACTGTATGTGTTAATAACAGAAGTAGCACACTTTATGTAAATCAACATCCAGTGTTGTTTCACTAGTGTATCAGTTGCCGATTGCAATAATAATGCTATGTAACAAACTATTAAAAAATAGACATTTATTAGTTTACTAGTCTGTAGGTCATTTGAACTATTTTCTTTTCCCTATTCCGAACTGAGCACAACTGTCTTCATCTATGCTTGATTAGACGTTTACGGTAGATTGGTAGGTTGACTTAGGGCTGGCTTTTATGCCTTGACTGAAATCACTCATGCCTCTGAGAACTGGGATGGGCCATTAGAGAGGACTCTGACCCATGTGATTTTTCTTCCTTTATCAGGTTAGTCTAAGCTTATTCACATGTTAGAAGCAGCATTATACAAGTACAACTTAATGCACATAAGACCTCTTGAGGCTTTGGTCTGTAACTCACACACCCTAATTTTTGCTGAAAGCCACAAAGCCAGCTCAAATTCAAGAAGGAAATAAATTTTATTTCCTGATGGAGAAGGAGCAAAGACTCACTGCGATGAGACATAGAAAAAAGGCTAGGAATCCGGTTGTGTTTGCAATCATTGTACTACAACTATCATGAACCTATTCATTTTCTCCATTTCCATTTCTTGAAATCACTCTTCATCCTCAACTTCATACATGACCTCCAAAGTAGTGAATATCAGCCATCTCCAAGTTCCCTGTTTTTCAGTAACTTATACAGTGCTGACAAGTTACTGTTCTATATAGTGTGCTTTCAATCACATTCTATGACATGACTTACCTTTTTGGGAATCTGGTTTTTGGCTATTTTGCTGCATGACATTTGATCTGTTAATTAATTCTAGAGCAATTATTTTAATATAAAACATAAAACAATGTCTTTAATTTTTTTTAAGCTGGCACATAAAACAGAGCTTTTTAAAGCTGCCATCAGCCAGAGCACTAAGGTTGTCTTGTAAACAGAACCCAAATGTTAAGTTATCTCTATCTTCATAATTAGCACTGATGTCCTTCTTGATTACATACAACTCTCCTGATTCCCTATTCATACATATATGCCTTGAAACAAATAAACTTTTCAACCTTTCACAGCTTAAATTCCAACAGAGAAAATGACAATAAAAATATATTATCAGGTAGTTACATTTTTCATAAAAAGAAATAAAATTTTATTAGAAGACAGAAATCTCATTTTGTCATAAATTGGCTACTGTGAGAGAACCTGGGGTTAGTGAGAAAGCTATAAGACCTTCAAGTCTAGTCCTCGTTATTATAGTTCTCAAGTGTCTTTGTGGAGTTGGAAAGATCTAGACTTGAAACCCCAACATCAAGGTTGGCTGAGTGTGTGACCTTGAAAACCTCAGATAACTTCTTTGCATTTTAGTTTCTTTTTTATAAAATATGATTGTAGGATTGCCTGGTGCTTAAACAAGGCAAAACACAACAACGAGACAGTCTATCACAGTGCCTTCCTTATATCAGAGGCTTCAATAATGTTTGCCATTTTATAAATTGTATTAAAGCTCAAACCCAGCTAAATCTGAGGAATATGCAGATTCTCACCTAAGGTGGTTTGAGAGCTTTTTAAGTAAGTTTTACTGGGAAATGGGTGTACATTTATGACATTTTCTACTACTGCTGTATACTCTTCCTAAAGATTCTGTGGGATGGATGAATGAGTGTTGTAGACCTGTTAAGAGCACTAACTTTGGAGCCAAAATTGCTAGTTTTCATTTCATATCTGTCACTATTTGCTGTGTGATTTGGACAGAAAACACTAGCTTTTTCTGTGCTTAAGTTTCCAAAACAGAAAAGAGAGGAATAAAAATAGCACATATGTTATAAAGCTGGTGTGAATATTAAAAAACTCAATATATTTTAAAGTACTTGAAGCAGTGTTAGATACATTAAGAGTCCTTCATCTTGTCTGTTATTATTTAAAATAAAGGGATGGAAAAAACAGGGATTGAGGGTAAAATGATGAATGTTCATACAGATATATTTGCTGAGCGAACATAGCAATGTAGAATGCATGTTAAATTAAGATATTACAAGGGACATTTTAAACTACTTTATCAGTGATAATGGTTAATGGTTACTAAAAATTCTGTTTTTGTTTGCTATCACTTGATCACTATGTTCCACATTTTTAAGATATTATATATTTTTCTTTATTTGTGATGATATACATTATAAGGCACTTTATTTCTTAGTTTCATATTGTGCCAAACATGCAATACCTGTAGGTCAAAATGGACAAGCTTTTGACAGGCTATAGTTAAGTGAATTTATATGTGATTAGACTTTGGGCAAAGGTGAGCCATGGTGAATAAAAAGTTTGGTGTATACACAAGAACAATAGAGAGTGTTACAGTATTGGGGGATGATTGTCATATGTATTTTATCTCCTGAATTTTCTGTGAGTTTTTCATTACTATGAATAATAGAAACTTCAGATAATGATCAAGTTAGACAAAGCATAGAAAGAAGCATTGCAACCTTTAACTTCTGTCTGCTACATGACACTAACCAGAGAAGAAAGGAGAAATGTACAAATGAAGAGTTCCTCTGAATTTAAAAAGCAAAGGCAGCAGCAGATAAAACAGGAACTCAAACAAAACACATAAAGTATACCAATTTGCTTCAGTTCAGTTCAGAGAACACTTTGAGGAGCAATTTAAATGGTTCTAATAAAAATCGATTCTACTTCAAACTATTTAGTATATATTTTAATTTTTCCCCAGCATATACATTATTTTTTTCATGACTTCAAACAGAATTATGTTCTGTGTCAGTTTGAGGAAACTATTTCTATTCATTTATGTCACCATTGGTAGGATTTCTGACAGCTCTGCCACTCCAGTTGCCTGGGTGGCTACCGATATTAAGCTCTGGTTTTTACTTTCAGAATTAGTATACTCAAGCCACAGATGGCTTACACTCTAGCCCTTAGGTATAAGACAGCCCTTCCCTGTTATAACTACAAGGAATAGGAAAGAGCAATGAAACCTTCAGAATATATTTACACACACACATAACAACAGCAACATCAATAACAACAGCAAACTAAGTTATGCATAGTATTCAAATTCATGTCAAAACAAATACAGGAATAGAGCGAAAACAAGTTAAACTAACCCAGAAAAAAAAAATGTGAGGCAGAGATAATTAAAGCATGGGATATACTTACTTATTTAATTATAGCATATAATAAATGTATCTGAATGCTTTGGATCCAGGGAATTTTTCAGACTCTTTTAGCTGTGGAGACATAGCCTAAAAGACTTTATTGAACCTTAGGGGATGATAGAAAGCACAAGAAAGAAGCGGCACTGAGGAGATAGAAAAGAATAAACATTTATGTACATATATAACTTCCATTAATGCTAATCAGAACTTTGCTTATAAATCTGAGCACATCAAGATTTTATATACATATATACATGGATGTGTGTGTATATATATATTTTTATGTATATATGTATGTGAGCCTATATATGTTATTTATGTATTTACTCTTGAGCTTTCACTAAAAGCACATTTATAATGATGGCAAGCAGAGCCTCTTTTAGGTCACTTATACTTTCAATACATTAATATTTTAGGACAAGTAGCTTTTGAAAACCATTAGATCACTAAAACCCTAACTTCTTAGGTAGAATAATTTACAATCTGCTGTAACCAGAGTTTTCATTTCAAATGAGAGAATCAGAACATCAAACTACTCATGTTTGATAAAGAAATCTTAACTTTCACTTTACTAGATATTAGATACTAGATTTACTCAAACGTACAAGAAGAAAAAGAAGAAAGCAGGAGAAGACCAGATTTATCCAAACTGACAAAAAGAAAAAGAAGCAGGAGAAGATAGAGACTGTGGACAGGAGAGGGATAAGAGGAAGGGAAGGAGGAGAAGGCGTGCTAGGAGGAGAAAAGGAACCCGCAGGCCCAACAGCACAGTGACACTCTAGCTGGACTATGAGATACCCTCGAGAATGAATCCTTTTTGGCTTTTCTTTGAATCTCTGGAACTTTGGGCAATGCCAGGCATAGTATAGGTGAATGATGCATGCTTGTTAAGAAAACTTAGAGAGTTACGAAGGTTATTATTTATGTAAACAATGCCTACACCCGATTTTTTACCCTATTGAGATTTTATGGAGAAGAAATAAGAGAAAAAATGGTTTTTTAAGGCCTCATTTGAGTTGAAAATTATCCTGAGATAGTTTCAAGTAAAGTGTGCTTCTGTCTGCAGGTAAAAGAAAATATAAATTGTAATAATACTAAGAAAGATTTAGAGATTATGGAGTTGGGATAGTCATGCTAGTATTTCCATAATTCCCTGAAAAGTAACACAAACTGTACTATCTTATTTCTGAGTCAGTTACTTACCAAAAAAGAAAGAAAAAAATGGTAACCTACTATTTAGACATAGTTGGTAAAGTAAAAATGCGTGATTTGTGAATGCCAAGGTAAGAAGAGTCCTCCCTCCTTCTTCCCCCCCCTTCCTTCTAATGCACAATTAATATTGGAACTATATGCGAGAAATTGTGGTGTGCTGGACCGCCACAATTCTAGTACATTTGCTGTAATCACCTGGTTATTTCTTAATCTCCCTCACACTCTCAGAAACTCACCTATCTTTGTTTTTCATGTTTATTTGTTTAGTTGAATTCAATCAACATTTCATGAGTTTCTATGCCAGAGGAAAAAGTATGCATTATAGAATTTGAAGATGAAAAGACAACCAAGGATGAAAAGAAAATATAGTCACTAGATTTCCATAGTTTATATTCTAACAGATTAAATGATTAGTGAAACAAAAATACAAATCTAAGTTGTATTTATTGCAGCATAGAAAAACAATCCTGCCATTAGTAATGAGAACATATTAATTGATTAATAATTAATTGTAATTAGAAAAATTAAATTTTTTTTGGCATTTTCTTCATACATATAGTGGGAAAAAAAGAAAAATAAACAAAAGTAACATTTCTTCCCTCAAGGAGATATCACAGTATAATTTTGAACATAAAAAGTTACATAAGCAACCTAAACATAGTACAGTATGCCAGACATAGTGGCGCACATCTGTAATCCCAGCACTTTGGGAGATCAAAGCAGGAGAATTACTTGAGGTTAGGAGTTTGAGATCAGCCTGGGTGACATAGCGAGACCCCACATCTAAAAAGTAAAAAAAAAAAAAAAAAGTTAATAATAATGATACGGTAAACAAATCTTTAAACACAATATAAGCCGGGCTCGGTGGCTTAGCCTGTAATTCTGCGCCTTTGGGAGGCTGAGGTGAGTGGATTGCCTGAGCCCACGGGTTCGAGACCCGCCTGGTCAGCAAGACCTCATCTCTACAATAAATCAAAAAATCAACGGGGCGTGGTAGCGCATGCCTGTAATTCCAGCTACTTGGAAGGCTGAGGCGGAAGGATCACTGGAGCCCAGCAGGTCGAGGCTGCGGTGGCCCGGAGCGGCCACTACACTCCAGTCTGGGCGACAGAGTGAGACTCCAACTCAAAAAAAAAAAAAAAACCACAATATAAGACACTACATGCAACAAATGGGCATATTGAGATACTAAATTAAAGTGTTAAGAAGCAACATAAGGAAAGTTTTATTCCAGTAGGGGAAATACCTTGTTAACAAATATGTTGACAGGCATCAGAGGTAATGCAAGGTTTGGAATAAGTGCCAAGGTCCAGAAATCTTGTCATAATAGGCAAACTATGAACTAGGAATATCAGAGAAGTGTATAGTAATTAAATTGCCAACAATCATCTGAACCTGCATCATAATTTTGTTTAGGCTAACTTACAACTAAAAAACGTAAATAGATAGAGAAAGTGTGTGCGTGCATGTCTGTGTGCATACATGGCAGCGGTCACTCCATATATTATATTTTTATGGTGGTAATGTATTATATTTTTATGGTGGTAATGTATATACCGAAACTGAATTTCTTTACATTTATAATTGACAGTCAGAAAGTTGCTAGAAAATTTTGAAAGATTTATGACCAAGGTACCTACTTTAATTGAAATGAAATGGCATGAATGTTAGAACATACTTTAAATCTTTCCTGATATACAAGGAAATCTTAGACCTAATGTTCACAAAGAAAGAGCAATCAGGTAAAATTTCTGATACTGTTTTTAATTTTTTTTATTGCTGCTGTTTAAGAGAAAGGACATCAGAACAAATTGTTGTATATGACATTTCCTTTTGGGATAGCTGGGGACATTAATGAATTTGCCCAAGGTGACTGTAATATATTAGCTAGTGAAACACCCTAGACATTCATTCCCTTGTTGATATGCTCTCATCAATTCTTCAGTTGTTTTTTTTTTTTTTTACCTGACAGGTTTATTACTGACAGTTAAAACAATGCCTATAAAACTGATACATTCAAAGTTATTTGATTTTAAAGGATTTTCTGTGTTTTTAAACTGCAATTTAATATAATCTCTAATGTGATTTTTAAAATTTTCCTTATGTTTTAATTTTGTTCATGACCCTAACAGTATTATAGCTTTTGTCTTATGTGTGTTGAACTTTTGAGATTAAATTATATTTTGTTAATGTTATTTTTCGCATGAATGTGCATATTTTATACCTCAGTTCTACTTCATGATGGACTATCCTAAATCTTTCGAAATATACAGTGTCAATATTCTGCTACCAGGTCTACTTTTGAAAGAAAATAGAGTATAATATTAGGGAAAAAAAAAGCCAGGAAAGAGGAAAAAACAAAGAAACACAATTAATTTGTGTAAGAAATCCTGTTACTATAATGTCATTTCAATATATCAGGTTTTCAAGTCCAAACCAAATATGAGAAATGACTGTACTCACAATCTTTTACTTAAGATACAACCTACCTGAATTCTTATCTTCATTCTTATCAACTAGTACTGCAATCTCTAAACCAATTTTTGACGTCTTCAAAACAGAAGTGGTACTTTTTAAATGCTGTGCTTTCAGTTAACATTTCATCGACTGGAATGACATTTCTTACCCTCTTCTATTAGATTCACTATATCCACTGTTTAAAACTGGTAACTGATTCTTTAAGAGCTTCCTGCAGACAGTCCAGTCTGAACTGATGGTTAGCTAGACTTCTAAGCTTTTATATCAAGGCAAGTCTTTCATTGACAATAAATTATTCACAGCCAAGTAAGATTTCTATAGTTCCTTTATAACTTCTGTATAGGTCTATAGGTCATCTTTGTGGCGCCATTCAATTTTGCAAGTACATATGTCATGTCTCTTTATGTAAGATTTTGAGAGCAGGAACCACATTTTTTTATAATCTATCTTTTTTCCCCCTCAAGAGCACAAAAGCAAAATATATGGCTATTTTCTCCTTTTAAAAGTTTTATAAAATTTTGAAGTAATACTTTCTATGAGATATAAATACTCAATATTTACTGAGTACCTATTACGCACAAAATACAAAGGATACAAACAGTAAAATGACACTAATTTTATCCTCCATGTATCAGGACCGTAAGCAATGGTTCCTTTTGTCTGTCCCACATCAACCAGACTGAAAAGGACTACAGTCTTGAGAAGTTAAGCATCTGCAAGTCCACAAAACCAGAGAATAAAACTAAAACAAATTGAATATAGCTTAATTTCTATATTCAGATTGCCATAAAAGAGGTTGGGTTTCCAGAATAACTGAATTTTTTCTTTTAATATGTTGGTATTTCCATATACAATTATCTAAGTTTCTCCTTGATATTTATTGGAAAAATAAAACAAAAATAGACACAAATATTGTTCAATAAAATTAACAAGGCAGTCAAAATATAAAAATGACAGAATTTTAAGATAAACAAATTTACTGGTTTCTGATAGTAACTAAAACATAAATAGTTGAATCAATTACAGATGCACTTTGGGAATGATTTCATCACACTAGGATGCTTTTGATAATTGAAGAAACGACTTCTAGGTGCAGCTAAATTGCAAAGTTAAATAACAATCATTAAAAACAAAACAGAAAGTATTACACAATTCACATCATTATTCTACCATTGTTGGTTTAAGTGTTAATAAAAGTATACATATGTATGTATTTGCATATGTATGTACATTACACTATCTCATTTTTCTGTCTCTTTTACTATTTTGAAATTTCTATTTTTGAAGATAATTTTCCCTTTCAGAGTAGATTATTCTTTTTCTGTTTGAATTGATGAAGAAAGTATGAACTGTGAAATCAGATACTACTGGATTTAATTCCAGTTGTCCAACTTTACAGCTGGATAATAGGGATAAATTTACTAGGATTTTTTTGAGTTTCAGTTTCCTCATTACTAAAAGTATTATAATAAAACATATTCATGGTAGAGAATGAATGATATATAAATTGCCTAATGAAAAGTCTGATATTTTTTACTACTGTGCACTAAAAAATCATGCTTTGTATTATGTAGCTTATAGGAAGGAAACTAAATATACACTTTTGGAAATATTAAAGATATGTTAAAAATCTACTGTAAATTGATGTAAGATATAAGAAGCTGGAATATGGGAGGGCTAGGAATAATAGTTCAGTCTATCTATTCTATGGTCCTAAATTATTCTATCAGAATTTTGGAATTTAAATAATTTTTTAATCTATTATTTTTATTGCTCTCTTATGAATACTGCTTTTTAGTGACACAGCTTTTTGAGCTTTTCAAACATTTACTCTAGGCCTCTGACTGCTAAAAAAAATGAATAAACATTCCATGGAAGATCTGGAATCTACATAATTGTGCTTGCTGGGTACAAATAGACTTAAATAAAGGCAAGGGTGGTTACTGAGAAAAAAATTATAATGTTTAGGCTAGGTCATACTGTGATCTTAAATGTGTTTGAAACCATTGCTAGGTTCAGAATGAAAACACATTCTCGAAGCTGGTGACTTGCATTGATTACTGAAAATATTTTTTGAATAAACCTGTACTTTTCGGGGATCTTGCCAGCTCTCTGAACCCAGCTCCCAGTTTCGGATCAATAATGTGTGATTTTTTCCCACTGGTTGATTAGGCAACTGAAGCCCAGAAAGCCTTGGCTAGTACACTACCCTGGATTTTCAACCCGGACTTTCAACCATATTAAAACAGTCTACAGCCAGGCACGGTGGCTCACACCTGTTCCAGCACTATAAGAGGTCAAAGTGGGAGGACTGCTTGATCCCAGGAGTTTGGGATAAATCTTGTCAACATAGCAAGACTTGTCTCTATTTAAAAAAATAATAATTAGCCAGACATGGAGGTGCACACCTATAGACCCAGCTACTTGGGATGCTGAGGTAGGACCATCACCTGAGCCCAGAAAGTTGAGAGTGTGATTAGCTGTGATGATACCACTGTACTCCAACCTGGGTGACAGGTTCTCAAAAAAAAAAAAAAAAAAAAGAAGGAATAGGTGTACGATATGCTTCTTGGTTACCTGAGTAGCAAAAATGAGTTATTTAAGAAAGATTAACTTCTACATCATATAATCATCACCACTTTTTTATCAATTCCAAAGATTAATCACCACACAAGTCCTAACAAATATAGATCTACACTGGAAAATAAATTAATATGTGACCAGAACTTGAAATCAAGAATGCATACTCTTTAGTGGAATTAAATAACTACCTTCCTACATTGTGCTTTACAGAACCTCATAAAACATTCCTATGTTTTATATTAAGCTCTCTTAGGTTTTCACATGCACAGAATCTTAGTGTAGTCTTATCTGGATGATAACAGTGCAAAGAAAAAAAAAAGAAAATTCTTACTAATCCCCTCTAATCTCTTTTCAAGATTTGAGATTTTGGAACATTTTTGTTATTAAAATTTGTCACTCACACTTATATATATTTAACTTAACATTTGAATAGTCTCTTATGTCTAGGATATTTAGACAGTGAGTTTTACTTAAAAAATAAAACAGCGTCTTAGACATTTCTTCAAGTGAAAGTTGAAGCAAGGTTATCCAATGTTAAATTTTTGTCCTAAAAATAGTTGTCCTTATTCAAATAATAAAAAGGAATTCTGAACTGTAAGAACTAGAGTAAACCAGGAGCCTGAATATGCAGAGACTCATCAGTATCAATATCAAATTGTGTTGCAAAAAGCTCTGATGTGCTCTTGGGGAAGGATGGGAAGAACAGCTTATGCTCTTGGGTGACCATTCCCCCAAATCCTCTCATAGTGTCCACTGACATCCTTAGTGTCCTATCATTGGAGAGAACCCTTCCCTGATGCAGATTTTATCACAACCACATGTACACACTGAGTCATAATTGCTTTCATATTTTGAAGTAACTCAAGAAAGAAAAACCAAACACTGCATGTTCTCCCCTATAAGTGGGAGCTAAGCTGTAGGTCTGCAAAAGCATATAAAATGGCATAGCAGACACTGGGGACTCAGAAGAGGGAAGGCGAGAAGGGAAAGAGAGGTGGAAAATCACTTATCTGGTGCACTAGTGGGGATGATGGGTACACTTAATACCCAGACTTCTTCACCACTATACAATGAATTCACATAACCATATATTAAAGTGACTTTGTACTGATAATGCTTTTTCTCCTAACTCTTATGGAAATCTGGGCACAAAATCCTATTTAAACATCAGCTTTAGTATTAATTTCTTAATGTTCTTTTATAATACCATGGATAAGATAATATCTTACCCCTCAAGTACAATATTAACTCTCATAGCTTGAAGGAACATTATTGCAGCGCTTTTCTTCTTCTTTTAAAAGATGTCTTCTGAATAGAGGTAGTTTAGGAAATACCTAGTTCTATGCAATTGTACTGTAGGAAATTAACAATGCCATTGCCTTAGGACCAGAAAGGTAACACAAATTCTACAGTGGAATCAACTTGGCTCTGAGACAGGAAAGCAGGAAGGACTGTGGTGAAATGGAGAACACATGTTCCCCCTAAAGCAGTCAGCTGCTTATCTATAGCGAATTGTCATCGTGGGAAAAGGTGGGATGCATGCTAAGACAGAATACCTGAAAATACAGATCTTTTGCAAATGTTTGTGTGAAATTATTTTAGAATTAATACTAAATACACACATATCCCTCTACCCATAAACATACACTGTTGTCCCAGCAAAATCTTTTGCAATGACTTGGACAATTAATATTCATTAAATGGCAATGATCAGTATGTTTTGGGATGATTAATTGTATTAAACTGCAGATTCATGATTCATAATGTTAATTTAGATGTAATCAACTTCCATCAAAGGTATATTGTATATAAAGTACTCTACTAGGTGTTGTGTGAATAAACATGAATGGAACATGGCCCTTTTTGTCATATATTTATACATTCTGATAGAATGTTGATAAATAATAATGAAGAAGGAAACCAATAAATGGAAGACATGGTTGCAGAAAAAAAAAAGCATAAATTAAAGTCATAGAGGATTTGACTTGACTTACCTTTCTACCACTTATTATATAATTTTGGAAAACTTATGTAAATTCTCTGACACTCACTTTTATTGTCTTTAAAATACTGCTTTGCTGGAATTTGAAGTCAATAAGAACTGTAAAACTCTTAAATACCTATTAAATACTAACAAACCCCCCAAGCAAACAATCAAACAAAAACCAGTACCCTTGATAGAGTTGTACTAACAGAAAATAACATCTATAAAGTACCAGTTCAGTACGTGGATTATGAAATGTTCAATAAATCACAACTCTTGGGATGACTATGATATCTAAGTGTTCATATGTTTGTAACGTGGGTGAAACATTTTGATCATTTTCGTGTGATGATTCAACTTAGTCTGTTTGTCAACTCTCTTTATATTCTTAAATACCAGAGGTATAAACTTTTTGAAGGAAAATGTTCAGTATAATAAGATCAGGCAATTATTTATTCCCCATTGGGTACCATTGTTGTAGGTAAATGCCTGCATTATTGCAAGATACTTGGCAAGCTAAATAAGACATATTTTTGAATAGAGATATATTATTTCTGGAAAAATTCTTCACAAAGAAACATAACCTCATCTATTTAGAGAAGAGTCTCATTAAATTCAAAATGAGGAATTTATAAAACTACTCATCATTTTATTACATCTATTTTAAAGATGAAATAAACTCATCTTGAAATCAGATCTTCCAAAGTAAATTGGTTTTGTAAAGTTCTCAATACAAATATGTTTTAGGTTTCCTGTCTAGAAAAAGAAACGAAACAACTTCAGGCTTATAAGACTATTCTAGGAAATTCTCCCTCTCAATAAGAGATTAAATACACGAAGTAAAAACATATATCATGAATTTGAACCATCATTAAATTAGGACTCTATAAGTCTGGGATGGAAAAGGAATATCAATGCCAAGGGATCTTTCTGAAATATGCCTTCCATAGTTTGGGTCTTAAATCTTTGAACTATTAGCAAGAGTGTTCTGATCAAAACCACTCATAGGTTGCAAAGAGTTTTGTTTATTGTACCATTTTCTACATCTAATTTCAATTCTCAAGAGCATCTTTTCCACACTCTCTGATTTTCAGACACTCAGGGAAAAGTAAAATATAGCATCAAAATAAGATTAGTCTCTACTCAAATGAATCACCCGTGCTACATGTAATACTTATACTTAATGCAGCCTTTGTCCCACCAAATCCCAAGCAATATATTGTAACTGCATGTGGTATCCCTGAGACTGAAGACTTATTTGTAAATTGATGTTAAGTCAATATATATACTCATGCGTGTGTGCATATGTGTGTGTGTTTTAGGTGTATCATGTATATACACATGTGCATGACATTCAATAAACAACATGGAATATTAATATAATTAGAGGCAATAATGGTGAGACAATGTGCACATGTGACATCATCATTTGGAAATGATGTATGAATTTTACTCCATAAAGGTAAATTGGCATAATCTTGACAGCAGACATAGAAGTGCCTGCAGAAACGTGTCTCAGTGGAATGCACGTGCATTCCAATCCTAATCTTTGAGAGTTCAATTCTGCTCTGTGCTTAAAAAATCAAAAACAGATAATCACATTTAGAGGTAGGAAGAACTGTTATTTCCAAAATAAAATAATTGAGAAGTGTTTAGTACTTTGAACTATTGTTTTTATTTAGTCTTATATGTCTTTTACTAAGAATTTTTTTTTAATTAAAAAAGTAGTACTTATGACATACACGATTTCCTGGGTCATTATTTGTCTATTTTAGGGTTTCAATTTCTTTTTGTTTCAACCTGGGGAGGTTGTGTGATGTAAGAAAGTCCTCCATTTCATATAGGTTTTTGAGTTTGTTTCCACACAAGTGTACATAATAATCTCTGATAAACTCTCATGTTTCTTTAGGGTAGTTGTGACTTCATCTTTTGCATTTCTGATTGTATTTGTTTATCTTTTCAGAAAACCAGCTTTTGGTTTCATTGATTTTCTTAAATTATATTTTTGTCTTCTATGTCCTGAATTTGGGTTTTTATTTTGGTGATTTGGATTCTTCTGCTGAAGTTAGGGTTTTGGTGGTCTTGCTTTTCGGGCTTCCTTAGGCGATTTGTTAGGCTGTTAACTTGTGATCTTTCCATTTACTTCATGTGTGTTTGTAGAGATATGAATTCCCCTCTTAGTACTGTTCTCATGGCATCCCAGAGATTTTGGTATGCTGTTTCTTTGTTTTCATTTTTTCCAGGTATCTTTTCATCTCTGTTCGGATTTCCATGTTGACCCAGGAGTTGTTTAGCATAATGCTGTTTGGTTTCTATATCTTTGTGGGTTTTAGGGGAACTTGGTTGGCATTGATATTTACTTTTATTCCACTGTGATCTAAGAAGGTGCATGGCAGAACTTCAATCTTATGGAATTTGTTTATGCTTGATTTATGGCCGAGGATGTGGTTGATCTTAGAGTATATTCCATGAGGTGATGAGTAGAATGTTTTTTCTGTGGTTGTTGGGTGGAGCATTCTGTAGGTATCAATTAAGTCCATTTAGTCAGGCATCACATTGATGTTCCAGACCTCCTTGTTGAATTTTTGACTTGATGATCTGTCTAGGGTTGTCAGTGGGGAGGTTAAGTCTCCAGCTGTAATAGTGTTAGTGTCAATACCTTTTTGCAGTTTACCTAGAAGCGGTTTTATGAAAGTTGGTACTCCTATAGTGGATGCATATGTGTTTGGGATGGATACTTCTTATTGATGACTTGAACCTTTTATTATTATGTAGTAACTTTCCATATTTTTTAAAATTTTTGATAGCTTAAAGGGTATTTTGTCTGATATTTAGATTGTGATTCTTGCTTTCTTTTGTGTTCCGTTTGCCTGAAGTTTTGTTTCCCATCCTCTCACTTTGAATCTGTGAGTGTCTTTTCTGGTGAGGGGAGTCTCTTGGAGACAATGTATTGTAACCTCATAATATTTTATCCAATTTACCATTCTATGCCTTTTCTGATGAGATGAATCTCTTGGAGACAATATATTGCAGCCTTATGATATTATATACAATTGCCATTCTATGTCTTTCCCTTGCACTGATAAATAATTCTGACAAAGTATCAGGGTGTAAATAAATGTGCAAAAGACAGTCACTTTTCTATACAACAATAGTAAACAAATAGAAGCCCAAATAAAAAGCACAGTCCCATTCAGAATAGCCACACTAAAAATGAAATACCTTGGCATCTTCCTAACCAGAGACATGAAAGACCTTTACAACAAAAACTACAAAACAGTGCTCAAAGAAGTCAAAGATGACACAAACAATTGGAAAAAATATTTCATGCTCATGGATTGGAAGAATCACCAATGTTAAGATGTCCATCCTACAAAAGGCAATCTACAGATTTAATGCAATGCCCATGAAATTACCAGCAGCATTCTTCTCAGACCTGGAAATGACAATACTGGAATTCATATGGAAATATAAACAACCATGAATAGCCAAAGGAATCCTCAGCTAAAAAAACAAAGTGGGAGGTATCACACTCCTGGACTTTAAACTTTATAATAAAGCTACAATAATCAAAACAGCCTGGTATTGGTACAAGACCAGACATATAGACCAATGGAACAAGACAAAGATTCCAGAAGCAAAATCTCAATTTCTCAATCAACCCACCTTTGAGAAAGCCTCCATCACCAACCGCTGGGGAGAGGAGGACCTATTCAGTAAATGGTGCTGGGAAAATTGGCTTACCACATGCAGAAGATTAAAACAAGACCTCTACCTATCATCATACACAAAAGTCAACTCTAAATGGATCAAAGACCTAAACAAAAAACCTCAAACTATAAGAACCTTAGAAAATGCAGGAGATACTCTTATGGAAATTGGAACAGGCAACCAATTCCTGATCAAAACCCCAAGTGCCCATGCATAAGAGATAAGATAGAAAAGTGGGACTTTATCAAACTGACAAACTTCTGCAAAGTCATAGAAACCATCAAGGGAGTAGGGAGGCAGCCCACTGACTAGGAAAAAATATTTGCCAACTGTATATCTGACAAAGGCCTAACATCTAGGCTCTACAAGGAACTCAAACATATGGAAAAGAAAAAAACAATCAACCTCATTGCAAAGTGGGCAAAAGATATGAACAAGTATTTCCCAAAAGAAGACAAATGAGCAGCCAACAGTTCTGACTTATTAGTCATCAAAGAAATGCAGATTAAAACCACATTGAGATACCACCTAACTCCAGTCACGATGGCCATCATCAATAACTCAGAAAACAACAGATGCTGGAGAGGATGCTGGGAAAAAGGAACACTACTGCACTGTGATGGGAGTGTAAACTAGTACAAACTATTTGGAAAGCAGTTTGGCAATTCCTAAGAGGTCTAAAAACGATCTTGCATACAATTCTACAATCCCCTGAGGAACTCAATATACCCCAAGGAACTCAAATCACTCTATGAAAAAGATACCTGCACATGCATGTTTATTGTAGGGTTGTTCACAATAGTAAAAACATAGAACCAACTCTGCTGCTCATCAAAAGAGGACAGGATTAAAAAAAATGTGGTACATATACATGATGAAATATTACACAGTCATAAAAGGACAAATTTCTAAACTCCACAGCAACTTGGATGAACTTATAATCTATAATACTGAGTGATCTATCACAGAAACGAATAACTGAGTATCGCATGTTCTCACTCATAAGTGGACCTTGAACATTTGTCGTAATACTTTAAGAAAATGATTGTCAGGAATGGGAAATTGCTGGGGTGAGGGCAGGAATGGCAGTAACAGGATTCTGCTGTGGGCGGGGGGGTACACCTCATCAACAATGGTACATGCATAATGAACATTTGTATACTTAACCCTGAATTGTACTCCACTACTTTAAAATAAAAAAAAATTAAACAAATAACAACACAAAACAAAACAGAAGTAGTGCTACACACTGGGGAAACTAGAAGTTTTTGTCTAAAATAATCCAAAGATGACCATTGTTTTCCTCTAGATTTCTTAAATTTACATTTTATTTATAAACTTAGAATCCCACTGATATATAATTTTATCTATATTTTATGTTATAACTGAAGGTAATAGATTCTGATGACATTAAATGGTTTACTAAAATTTGCTTTTAATGGATACAAAAAAATTTAATTTGATAATATATATTGTTTTACCAAACTCTAAGTTACTAACCTTCTATTACTTTCAGCAAAACTAACTGTAGAAAATGAAACTCCTTTATTTTTTACAAAAGTATTTTACAAAATAAAGTCTTATTTACATTATTCTTGATGAAGAGAAACTATTCTAGTAATATAATTAATGAGATAGATTGAGACCAGATGTTCCTGTACTTCAAAATGCACATAGACATACTATTAACAACTGTTGATTATTAAGAAAAAGTTATTCAATGTTTAGCATTCTCAATAATATGCTGGATTCAGGTATGACTAGGGGTAAATTGAAAAAACAAATTGTGTTGTGATGATCAGAGACTTCATGGAAACAAATTTGGCAAAATTTGGAGTCACCACTGACCAATCTCTCTCTCTCTCTCTCTCTCTCTCTCTCTCTCTCTCTCTCTCTCTCTTTCTGTCTCTCTGATAGTGATTGATAGTTTGAAAATAAAATCACTGAATAATAACTGATTTTTTACTTGAGACTTACAAAATGTAATTTATAGATTCTAAATACAATGTAATTATTTCATGGGTTATTATAGAATAATATTTTTTACCAACACTTGAAAAGAACAGAGAACAAATAGCAAACAAATAAAATTATTTTATTTTATTTTATTTTGAGTTGGAGTCTCACTCTGTCACCCAGACCACCGCAGGGCTCGACCTGCTGGGCTGCGGCGATCCTTCCGCCTCAGCCTTCCAAGTGGCCGGAACTACAGGCATGCGCCACCATGCCCGGCTGATTTTTTTATTTATTGTAGAGATGAGG